>NW_021703780.1:84082913-84184725 GCF_005190385.1 Monodon monoceros
CTAATTATTAGAGAAATGCAAATCAAAACTACAATGAGGTATCACCTCACACCAGTTAGAATGGGCATCATCAGAAAATCTACAAACAACAAATGCTGGAGAGGGTGTGGAGAAAAGGGAACCCTCTTGCACTGTTGGTGGGAATGTAAATTGATACAGCCACTATGGAGAACAGTATGGTGTTTCCTAAAAACAGAACTACCATACGACCCAGCAATCCCACTAATAGGCATATACCCTGAGAAAACCGTAATTCAAAAAGAGTCATGTACCACAATGTTCATTGCAGCACTGTTTACAATAGCCAGGACATGGAAGCAACCTAAGTGTCCATCGACAGATGAATGGATAAAGAAGATGTGGTACATATATACAATGGAATATTACTCAGCCATAAAAAGAAACTAAATTGAGTTATTTTTAGTGAGGTGGATGGACCTAGAGTTGGTCATACAGAGTGAAGTAAGTCAGAAAGAGAAGAATAAATACCGTATGCTAACAAACATATATGGAATCTAAAAAAAAAAAAAAATGGTTCTGAAGAACCTAGGGGCAGGACAGGAATAAAGACGCAGATGTAGAGAATGGACTTGAGGACACGGGGATTGGGAAGGGTAAACTGGGACGAAGTGAGAGAGTGGCATGGACATATATATACTATCAAATGTAAAACAGATAGCTAGTGGAAAGCAGCCACACAGCACAGGGAGATCAGCTCAGTGCTTTGTGACCACCTACAGGGGTGGGATAGGGAGGGAGATGCAAGAGGGAGGGGATATGGAGATATATGTATACGTATAGCTGATTCACTTTGTTATAAAGCAGAAACTAACATACCATTGTAAAGCAATTATACTCCAATAAAGATGTTTAAAAAAACCCAAAAAACGGAGAGAGTCAGGCCAGTGGTACCAAAACATTTTTTAAAAACTTGGTTTGCCTCCCAGTATGGACTTGCTGGAGTCACAATATTGTCTAAACTAATTGCCGGGACCCCAAAGTCTGCCAAGCTAGGAATTCAGCCAGTATGACTGTCCATCCCTTTCAGTTTAAAATTAAATTAAATCTTTGGCTGTTTGCCTGAATTAATCGTTCAATTTGCAAAAAACCAACCAAACCTATGTTGTAAGTGGTTCCAGCTGTGGGGTGTGTATTTTTTTTCAGCAGCAGAGGAAAATTACCTAAGCATTTCATAAACAAAACTGAGAAATGCTTTGGTTTTCTTTGAGAGATGAAGGCACTTCTCACTGGTTGTTGTCCTTGAACCTGGATTATATTTCTTCTTCCTTGGAGCCCAGCAGTTGACATTGATGCAGACAATATAAACAGGTCACCTTCGACTGCAAGGACATTTCTGCCAACCGTGAACATACTTGAAGGGCCTTTGATCAAAGGTGAAGAAAACAAGCTAACTACTCAATGTCACACCCACTGCTCGGGTTTTCCCCTGGACGGTGGCCACAGGCAGCCACGGTCTGTCACTCTAGACATACCTTTATGGCCTCAGGCATCTGATGAGCTCAAATTAAGCCAACCTGATTGCTAAAATTCATGTTTTCACTTCTTGGCTGTTGTCACGTTCCCCTTCCATGTAAATTAATACAAAAGAAATTCCAGCTTACATTCTTTTCAAGTTGTTAATATGAGATACGTCTCAACTTTTATGACTGAAGTTCTTCCCATCATATCTGTATGAATAATGCTACAACTTAAAATGCATATTGGGAGTTATTTGAGTGAGAAATGCTATCCTTCATAAATATAGCCTGAACAAGATTGTTAAACCATCAGTTAATCTTTATATTCAAGGCAAATGAAAGGAAAAGACTTGCCAATAAATTATTTTCTCCATCGCCAGAAGCAAAGTGTGTACAATAAAGCACATATTCCCCGAATAGCAAGAATAAATCTATTTCATTTTTTTCCCTTGTATACTGTGCTTATCAACCTAGGGCCTTATTTGACAAGCACTTTATTCTAGTATTATAAACAGTCCAAAGATTAATACAATTCTTCTTGTTCATGATTAATATATTTGGGAAATCAACTAACTGAATCATTTAGGCAAATCATTACAGTATATTCATGGAAAGAACAAATTTTCACCCTCTGAACTGAATTATAAACAGTCTTCACTGTCTTTACCCTAAATAACTACAGGGACTTTTACCTCAAACTTATTCCTAACAAGAGAAAATTGCACAATGAAATGTGTTTCTCTTTTTAATCCCTGAAGCCAGAAGATACAAAATATACATTTGGGATGCTAACAGGACATGGAAAATCTATCAATGAACCCCTGGGAAATAGTACAGGCCTCTGGGCCCAAGACTGCTGGAGTCTTGGGGGTGTGCATGCATGTGTGGGTGTTACGGGTTGACCAATTAATAAATAATGTCTATACTGGGCATACAGCTGAGCTCCCATTTATCACACGTGGGATCAGGGTCTAGGTTTGACTTCAGATCTTTACTAGTTGTGAAGGAAGGATTTGTTAAGCAAATTTTCAGTATAAAAAAGGAAACCAGAATACCTGCATCAAAGAACAAGCTGGAGCCTGGGCCCATTAAGCCAGCAACATGCCAAATACAGACCTTGAACTTCTAGGTCGGAGCTGTGGGCCAAAGGCATAGGAATAGCAAACATTTGTACAGCACTTTACAGTTGCAAAGAGCTTCCTCCTAAGGAATCTTACTGGATTTAGTTCCCCATGTCAACCTTGGGAAAAAAGATTTCTTTTTTTTTTTTTTTTTTTTTTGCGGTACGCGGGCCTCTCACTGTCGTGGCCTCTCCCGTTGCGGAGCACAGGCTCCGGAAGCGCAGGCTCAGCGGCCATAGGCCCACGGGCCCAGCTGCTCCGCAGCATGTGGGATCTTCCCGGACTGGGGCACGAACCCGTGTCCCCTGCATCGGCAGGCGGACTCTCAACCACTGCGCCACCAGGGAAACCCAAGGGAAAAAAGATTTTAAAATAAGAATTATATTTACTTTACAGATGAGGAAACAAGCAATACACAATGGACCTAAGATGGGAACCCACATCTTTGAACCCCAAGTCTACTCTACCAGATTTTGTTCCTAAACAGTCAACAGCAGGTCAGCCATCCTCTCTGAGTGTGTCTCCATTTGTAAAAAAACGGGAATAAAAGCATCTTATAACAGGGTTGTCATGGAGATCTGATGAGATAAGTTATAGGTATCAGTTAAGATGCTTTGGGCTGTAAAGTCAAAGACAAATCCAATTTACCATGGCTTTAAAATAAAGCAATTTATTGGATCCTGGACCTGCAAAGTCCACAGTGGGGGGGATTTCAGGATTGAACTGACCTAGATGTAGGTGGGGAGACAGGGCAGGGCTTCGTTTCTCAGGGATTCTCTTGGCTCTGCCTTCCTCTGGGTGTTGGCCTCGTGCCCAGGCTGGCTGCCTTCACTGTAGAGAGATGACACCGTGCAGGTCCTGGGCTTCCTGGTTTCTCTTCCACGTGTGGAGAACAAGATGGCTTCCTTTTTCCTACCCATCCTGCTGGGTCTTGAGCTTCAGTCTGATTGGATGACCAGCCCCACCCCTACAAGTAACTGGCGTGGAACGTGGCAAGGAATGTGGCTGCTACACCCTGTGAGAGCAGAGGAGCAGATGCTCTGGAGGCAGCCAGAACGGCAACCAAAGTATGTGGAAAACACAGTACAGGCGTGAAGCACAGCACCGAGCCCTTTGAAAGCACTCAGGAATCCCGGCATTCGATATTCTCTTGTGTCATCCTTTTCCATGTGTAAAGGGGGTTCTTTGGTCAGCACCACTCAGGAGCTTCCTTCAGTTGCTAAACATTGGTTATCACAGCAGGTAACATTTTCTGAGCACTTACTGTATGCCTGGCACTGCACTAAGCACTTCGTCTGTATTACACCGATCAGTCCCTGCTTTGGCCATGGAGGTAGGAAACATCGTAGTTCCTAGTTTGCAGATGTGAAAGCCAAGGTACAGAGAAGCCAGCTAATGGCCCAACATCACACAGACAGTCAACTGCTGCTCGCCCATGATCTTCTGACTTTGAGAACTCATTCCTAAACAAAGCACAATCTGGTCTTTTAAAAGAGCAGTAAAATGATATTTCTCTAAAAGGATTTTATAATTTATACTTTTCATTTTTTCCCCCTTGGCCAGTTTAGACTATTACACCGTGTCACCCCATGTCACATCATTAGTGTTGTACTTGCAGATGATCTATTCCGGGGGGGACACAGTCTTGAGAATTACATCAAATAATAATAATTAGGAGGAGGGAGGGGAGCGGGAGGTGGTGGAGGAGAAAGTGGTTACCTGCTGATGAGAGGAGTTTGGAAGACACCACATACCTCTAAAGCAGTTAGCCCTTGTCATCTGACCTCTGGTTACCCAAACTCAGAGGCTGTGTAGATATGAAGAGGGAAGGCTCCCATGTCGAGGCTGGACTTGACCTTTGGCTATTTCCCATCCCTTCTCTTCCCTCATCGGCTATACTCCCCTCCTTTATTGCCTTCATGTCTCTGCTCAAAACAACCGCGCATCAAGGAGGAAAGTCCTGTCTCCTCTCTGTATAAGATAGTACTGCCTTCCATCTCCCATACTCCATTAGTCTTCCGTGGGGGGTTTTGGGGGGGTTTTTTGGACACGATTTAACACTATCTACCATATTACCTATCCTTGTTGATTGACTGATTATCTCCGTGCTCCCTCACTAGGATGCAAACACTCTGGCAGAAGGACTTAGGTCTTTTGTTCACTGCTATGTCTCCAGCACCTAGAACAGTGCCTGGCATAGGCTCTGTGCTTAATAATGTAGATCAAATGAATAAATAAGTATATACTACAGTATCCTGCTTCTTAGCAACTCACAATGCCCAGATACGACAGGCTCTGAGAATCTTACTTAAGTTGTTTAAAATCAGTATTGCCCAAATATGACAGCTTAAACGCTTTTCGTTAAAAAAAAAAACCCCAAAAGACAAAAAACAAAACAAAACAAAAACCCACTAACATTCCGAAGAACTAAAGTTTGCTGGAAATCACTTTGGGAAACACTGAACTATTATCTTCCCATCTTATAGGCCAAGAAACTGAGCCTCTGAGGAGTCCAAGGGCACATCCAGGCCACACAGTGAGCCAGTGACCCTCAGGACCAAGCCTGGCCCTCCATCCTCTGTCCTGGATACACGGGCTCCATCACCTCCCTGTACTGTATTGATTGAGGATCTTTGGGGCTAATTTTACCAGACACAACAATCAATAAAGCCATCAATGAGTATTAATGGGCCATCCATTCTGTGCCTAGCCATCGGCACCTGCATTATGACACTGAAAGCTCGATGACACTTTTACAGGAGATACAATTTTTCAAGAGCTGCTGATTGATCCCTTGAAGATTCACATTCACCAGTAGATACATTTTCCCAGACAGTTTTGGCTTCATTGATCTTTGCTGTGTGCCAGTCCTGTTCTTGTCATTTTATTATTATTATTTTTTATACTTCACTTCCTGCTTTCACTTCCTTAGGTTTTTTGTTTGTTTGTTTGTTTGTTTTGAGTTGTATCACGGTTACTGACCCAATGGGACACAGCCCTCTTTGTGGGCCAAAGAAGATGCTCTACAGCCTCTATGGGAAAAAAATTAAGTTGCTGTGTGGAGAGGGTTGGTGAGAATGTCAGGCGATGTGGGACCCTCACAGCCCAGTCACTGGGTCTTCTTTGGAAGGGAGTCACCTCCCTGACACTATTTTCTCACCACCTCCTCGCCCCAACTGGCCTGTGTCCCCTCTCCTCCTCTGAAGCTGCTCTTGTCAAGGACACAGTGTCCTCCTTGACACCCAACCCCTCCTCAGGCCTCATCTTACTGGGCAGTCTGGAAGCTTCAGACACAACTGGCCACTCTCTCCTCTTGGACACACATGCTATTCTTCACACCCACAAAACCATGCTGCCTGGGATTTCCTTCTCCTGTACTGACTGTCCCTCCTCAAGTTCCCGTGGCTAGCCCCTACCTCCTCTATATTCTCATTTCTAAACTGGGGAGTCCCTAAGGCTTGCTCCAGACCCTTTCCTTTCCTCAATCTATAGCCTTTCTCCAGATAATATTACCTGGACCAATGGCTCTAAATAGCATCCCTCCCAACCCCATGGCTCTACCACTACTGCCACCAAAAAAAAAAACGAAGAAAGAAAAGAAACGTCTCCAGGATTATACAACCAAATGGTGACTTGCCTTTTATTAGTTATGCTACCTTGAACACGTATTTAACCTGTCTGTGCTGCAGTTTCCTTAAATTTGAAAAGGAGCGAGAAGCACTGATTTCATAGGCCTCTAGTGAGGATGAAATGACTTTAATACAGTGAACCCACCAGATCCATGGGTTCTGCATTCACAGATTCAACCAAGGGTGGATGGAAAATACTTGAAAAGAAAATTCCCGGCAGTTCCAAAAAGCAAAACTTGAATTTGCCACGCACAGGAAATTATTTAGATATCATTTACATGGTATTTGGTATTATAAGTAATTTAGAGATGATTTAAAGGGAGGATGTGCACAGGTTATATGCAAATGCTATGCCTTATTATATAAAGGACTTGAGCATCTGTGGATTTCGGTACCCGTGGGGCTCCTGGAACCAATCGCCCACAGACACCGAGGGACGACTGTATATGGAAAGCGCCTACACTGTAAGCGTAAAGCAAGGGTCGCCAATTGTAGTCACTTCATCTCTCCCCCAGAGTATCTAACAGATATGCACAAAATAGAATTAAAGATTTCCCCACCCCACATCCCCCTCCAGGGTCTTTTCTCCATTATCTTAAAAACAACCAACTGAAAATCTAAAATGATTCAAAAGGTTCAAAAGCCACCACTTGTGAATAAAGTGCTCAGGTGGGATGGGGAGAGCATTTGCCCTTCACCCCCATCCCCGACCCCAGTGCATCTAGCAGGGTTCCTGCCCCTCCCAGGGCTCCAGTGGGGGACCAGGCAGAGATGCCCAAGCTCATTGAACCTACACCCCCCAGTTCCCCTGACTCAGAAAAGCCAAACTCCCCACACCCCTCAGATGTTCCCCACTGAGCTGGTCCAGCCCTTTGCCAACTACAGCCTAGCTCTCCACCTCTGAAGGATTTTTTGTTTGTTTGTTTTGCTTTTTAACCGATCCCCTGGAACAAGGGAAACTTGAGGTTCCATGTCACAAAAACACGCTTGTCCTCTTCAGAGAAGGAGAGGGATAAAATAGCGTATTCTTTGGGGCTAGGCCAATAGGAAAATAGGTAGGTTGATTTCTCGGTAAATTTTCAGATTTTCTTGCCAAGAAAGAAGATTCAATGATTAAGGCCTCAAGAAGAAAGCCGGTTTGAGGAGGATGGATCAGGCAGGGCTCTTGGAGGCCTTGGATGTCCTTGTGGTCATAGAACTTGCCAACTCCCACGGTGGAGAAGAAAAGCCTAGAGGGTGTGGCCAGGACAGCGGGCTCTGAGAACAGTCTCCATCCGCCAGGACTTGAAGACCCTACAGCCCTCTCTGGGAGAGCAGAAGCAGAGTCTAAAAGCCTGTTAGAGCCACCAGTCACATATGACATGTTTCCTTCTTAAGCACTCCTGGCTGGCGAGGTTCAAGTGTGTCTGAATGAACTGGATGGGGTTACAGCCAAGTGGACCCATGCTCCCCTGCCTTTCACCCCCCAGGACAGCCCCAGGCAGACCTCCGGCAGTGGCCGCAGTTTGTTCTCCACCCTCACACTGCAGCCTCCCACTCTGATCTCCACGCCTTCCATGGTCCCCTCAACCTCTCAGAGTCTCCCTTCCCAGCACCCCTGCAGAGCCTGTTCTCCCAGATGGTGACACAGCTCCGGAAGTTCCTGACTACAATCACGCCCCTTCCGACACGTACTGAGATGTCTATTGGAGATCACAGTGAGGGAGTCACCATGCTAAGTGTCGTAGGTTGGCATTTCTGCACACACTTTTCATACTCTTTAAGGTGCTCAGATCTGGAGCTCTGCTTTCCAAGCCCAGATTCCAGCTCTGCACACTGGAATCACCCGGAGAGTTTTAAGAAGTCCTGCTGCGATTTAACTAGTCCGAGGCGAGGCCAAGGCACTGGGACTGTAAAGAGATTCCAGGTGATTGTAACGAGCAGGAAAGTGTGAACCCCTGCTGTAGAGCTGGGATTGACGAGCAGCTTCAATGTAAGGCGAGCACACCAAGAGACAGGAATTCCAGGGGCACTTCAGAGGGCCCTCTCCCAGCCCGGGTGAACGGCGAGGTCAAGGTCAAGGAAGGCAACCTCTGGACGGTTTTTATGGATGAGTAGGAATAGGTCGAGTAACCCAGACGAGAAAAGGGCTGGGGAGGGGTGGGGTGAGGACTTCAGGAAGCGGGAAGAAGGAAAAAAGGTGGGAGGGAGTTGAGAGGTTTGGAAATGACACTGGAATATTAAATTTCAGGGGTTCTTTCTGGTGAGCTAAAGAGGTGATTGGAGACGAAAGCATGTAGGACCTTGTAGGATTTTAATATGAAGGCAACTGAACTGTAAGGTGGGTGGAGCGAGATGTGAATTTAGGGAGCCATCTCAGGGGGCTGTGTGAAGGATGGATTGACAGGTGTGTAGGGAGCCGGGCTATGGAGGATCTACTAACGCATTTATTAATAAATCCTCTGTTACCTTGATCTCCTCTGCCAATACCCAACAACAAGAAGAACAGATATCATTTACCCAGGTCATTGCCTGGGATACAGACAGAGCTAATTGCTTGACATGCACCATCTTTCAAAAAAAAAAAAAAAATCCTCACGCCATCCCTGTGAGGTTGTTATTATTATCCCCATTTTACAGATGAACAACCCAAGTTAAATAACTCGCCTGAGCATCTCACAGCTAGTTAAGTGGCGGAGCCAAGACGCCAACTCAGCAGAGACGGCATCCCTAACCGTGAAGTGTCTGCCCCTCCCTGCTTCTGACTACATCCTCGGGATTGCTAGCATCACTAATCGCTCATTAGTTTGCATTTTAATGGGGGCCTTCTGTTACCTTAAAGTAAAGCAATCACTTTTCCTAATTGATCCAGATGTCTGATGCCTTGGTGGCACAATCTAAGGGTATAAAACCAACTTCCTCCTTGTAAATCATTTTGACCTGCTCAGCAAATGCAGAGCCTTCTAGTCACAGACACATGCCTCACTTCTGAACTGAAGGCAGATCACCAGGTGAGGACGGAAGGCCTCAAGCTGGTTTCCTGCAACTGCTCGTCACAGGAGAGGGAGTTATTAAAACTGCAGATTCCCTAGGCTCCACCAGGCTCCAGGATCTCTAGCTGTGACGTCTGGAATCCACACTGTATAAGCTCCCCCTAACCATCAGCCTGGAGCAGGCAGCTGGCTCAGTCCCTGCTTCTGCAGGAGGGGGACTCCTGAAATAACTGTTGCTACGTGTCCTTCTGCACAGCGTATGAAAGGGAAAGGGTCCTGTGTGCACAGGTCTGAAGTACGAGATCTCTCGCAGAACTGCAGGTCTTGGCATAAAGCCTTCCTGTCTCCCAAGTCAGCTACTGTTCATCACCTCAAGTAACCAGTGGCGGCTCAGGGAGAAGCGACGGGAGAAAGCAAAGCTGCTGACCGAGAACTGAGAGGACGAATAACCAACAAGGTTCCACTCTATAGCACAGAGAGCTATATTCAATATCCTACGACAAACCATAATGGAAAAGAATATGAAAAAATAGAATGTGTGTATATATACATAACTGAATCACTTCGCTGTACAGCAGAAATTAACACAGCATTGTAAATCAACTACACTTCAATAAAAAAATACTGGAACTGAAAAAAAAAAAGAACTAAGGATGGGGGAAGGTAACAGCCAGGTGGGCTTTTAATTGATAGGTGATCCTTTCTCCTTCCACCAAAATGCTCTCTACAGCTCGAGTCCTGCCTGATTTCCTTGCTTAAGTGCCCACATGCAAAAATCTGTATCTATGTACATCCCGGGTTGCTCTTTACTGGTAAGTGCATGGTGGGGCAGCTGGGTGACCAGTGAAGCCTTTGAAGGTTATGTTGTAGCAGCCTGGTCACTGAAGGATTTGCTTTGAAAACCAGAATAATATAAATCATCTACCTCAGTGGAAAGTTCTTTCACATAGAAGCCAACATGGAAATCAGTGCCTGGAACCAACCCACCAAATACCCAGTCAGATGCCCCAGGTGACTGTCTTTAAGAAAACCAGGTGCTTTGATCCCCAGCCAACTTCTGCAGCTCTAAGTTTGTGTGGAATTTTGCTGGACAAGCTCTTCATTCAGGATTGGAATTTAGTACAGTGAGGATGAAACAGTTTCTTAAAACTCACTGAGACTGAAGTCCCAAGAATAAGGGCAGAGGTGCAGCTTTGTCCCAGCGACAGGCAGTAACCTGCGCACACACACAGGCACTTAGGTGCAATGCTGTGTTCAGACGTCCCATCTTGCCAACCCGCTGCCTTTCCAACTGGCCAGATTCCACAGCTTGCCTCTTTCTGGGAGAGGGCCCAAGGAGTGGTTCATGGATGTTTTTGATCTTAAACCTGAAAAAGTCAATCAAATGTTCAAAGACTAAAACACGTAATTACAAGTTTGGTCTACGGTAAGACTCAGGAAAGGGACATGACTCCCTATGGTAAGTATTTGGAGAGATTTCTTTTGAGACTTCAGAGAGGGCATGCTCCCGGACTCGGGTTGAATAATCACGTGTCTTTTTGGTCCTACGGTCGGCCATCCCATCCCCAGAGGAAAGAAGATATGCACTTGAGTAGACTCTTTGGTTCAGCATCCAACTGATTTTTCTGCCCATCTATTGGTATAGATACATCCAGGTGCACAAACCACGTCCTAAATGTTCTAAAGCAGTTTCCATGGCAATGTCACCTCACCGAGGACCAGGTTCTAACTTACCAGCCCACAGTCCAGGCAAGATTTCCTGCCACCAGGTGGAGACTGACTCAAAATCTATAAACTGGAATATTCTTTGCATAGGCAAGAGGAAGATTATTTGAGTTGGAAAGACCCCTCCAAAGTGAGCTACGCTAGTGATTTCCAAACCTAACTGATGAGAGACACTAATGGGGCGTTTAGAATATACCGATGCCTGCTAGTAGATGATATTAGGCAGTTATTGTTTTGCTGCGTATGACAGTGGTGTTTGAGATGCATAGTGATTGGCTTGAGAATATTCAGGCATAAATAAAAAGAGGGGTTGGTATCTATCAGGCAGGGTCTCCACAGGAAATACAGTAAGTCCCCTACATATGAATGAGCTCCGTTCCAACAGCGTGTTCGTAAATCCAATTTGTTCGTAAATCCAACAATGTTAGCCTAGGCACCCAAGTAACACAGTTGGCTATGTGGTACTGTACCGTAATAGGTTTATAATACTTTTCACACAAATAATACATAAAAAACAAACACAAAAAAATAAAGAAAACATTTTTAATCTTACATCACAGTACCTTGAAAATTATCGTAGTACGGTACAACAGCTGGCATACAGGTGTTGGCATCGAGTGAACAGTCAAGAAAAGTTTCTGATTGGAGGAGGGAGAGGAGGTGGGAGATGGTAGAGCTGAAGGGTCGTCAGCAATAGGAGACAGAGGGCGAGCTGCAATTTCACTCACGCCTGACGCTGATGGAACGCACGTTCGCATCTTTGAAAGTGTGCAACTTGAAGGTTCGTATATAGGGGACTTACTGTAGTGGCACATGCAAGGAAGGTCACTGGGGAGCATTTACTGTTGATAAGGATGTGGGCAAGGTCTAGGGAAATCACTGAGGGATGGAGCAAGCAATGATAGGAAAACTTCCTGGCTTGAAGGGGCAAAGGACAGGAATGCTTAAGGACCTGTAGACAGAGGTGCGGGGTCAGAGAATGCTGGCTGCCATGAGCCGTAACTGGAGGAGAGGAACACAGTCATTGTCAACCTGCCAGGAGGCAGCCAGGAAAATGCACAGGCCAATCTTGCTCTCCTCTGACTTTCCTGTCCCTGCTAGAACATACTGGGAGCCAAAGGGCAAGGGAACCCTGTGAACACAGCTGTTGAATTCACCCTTTCTGAAGCCTGGAGGGGCGAATGGAGCAGATCTTGCATCCCAGAGAGGAAACAAAAACACAAGAAAATGCTGTAGCTGGTGGGGAGTGGCGGGGGGAGGGTCACTGTCCTCCTTACTCTTGACTATTTGGATATTTTCATTACTAAGTTTAAACAACACAGATTCCCAAGCGTGGCTCCAGATCTACCAAACCAGAGTCCTTAGGGAATGCAGCCCAGGGATCTGTGTTTTTAAAAAAGATCCCTGTGTTTTTCACCTCTCATGGAATCCACAGTCCTCGTGAAATCTACAATCAGCCTAGAAATCTGCGACTGGCTGTTATCTTTCACCTGCAACCACTGAGCTGGAGTGAGCTTGTGAGATAACACCTACTGGGCTGGCCCCTGGGAGAAGACAGACCTTTCTAATTTTTTTTTAAGGTTGTCACCCTTCAGCTAAGAATGTTATTGCTTGTTGAACTTAAGACCACAGATTTCAGAATCACAAGGACTTAGGCTGGGCCCTGTGTGTAAATGTTGCCTGAATGACCTTGAACGAGTCACCTACCTCCTCTGAGCTTGTGGTCCTTGGCTGTAGACTGGGAAATGCCAATATATCCATCCATCATCGTTTACAAGAATGAAAGGAAAAAGCATTTCCAAAAACACTTGATACACTCTCAAGTATTTATACATATAAATTATTATTATTAATAACGATAATGCCATCGGCCTTGTGGAAGTAGATGCTAGTTGTTTGCCATGCCGTTAACTTCATATAATTAATGGATCTGTCCTGGGTAGCCACAAGCCTTCCTCGTTAACCCCTATTGATTTATCATCCATAAAGGTAGGAAAACTCTCTTTGAGCCTATTGATTTTATAGCTTCCATGACCCAATGAAATATGGGTTCCATAAGTTCAGTGTGTCCTGCATCTAGTAGATTTCAGCTGCTGAAACAATCTCTAAGTGCAGCCCCCTAGTTAGAGCAAATTTTCCTGCAGTGGGGCTTCCCTGGTGGCGCAGTGGTTGAGAGTCCGCCTGCCGACGCAGGGGACGCGGGTTCGTGCCCCGGTCCGGGAAGATCCCACCTGCCGCGGAGCGGCTAGGCCCGTGAGCCATGGCCGCTGAGCCTGCGCGTCCAGAGCCTGTGCTCCGCAACGGGAGAGGCCCCAACAGTGAGAGGCCCGCGTAACGCAAAAAAAAAAAAAAATTTTCCTGCAGTGTTCTTGCTTGTACACAGGGGCCATATACAATCCCTTAACTAAAACTCTTGTGCCAGTTGTATGGTAGGATTTTGAATTTTTTGATGTTAGAGATACTATATTACATATATACCATCTAATATTTAACACCTGTCATCAAAGCCATTAATATTTCTACATAGAAACACGTAAATATTCACACTAAGTGGGCTAAACAGACCATTAATCACCTCATACCAGATGAGGTCAACTCAGGAAGTTTACGTCAGGTTCAAGTCTGGCCCTCAAATGAGTTGCCAAAAAGAAAAAAAAAAAAAAAGTTCAGTTTCCAGAGTTTTCTGGACTTTGGAAAGTCAGATACAGGACTGCAGACTTGAATTTTACTATTTCACAGGGTGCAGGAGGAGTAGACTAGGTACCTGCCTACGGTGATAAAACTAGGCATGATCCCAACAGACAGAGAAGTTCAAGCGCATAAAAAGGAGTTTCCTCTTTAAGAAACCATGCAATTATGCCTGCTGCGTTCCAGCATGCCGATGCCGGAACTGATGTTCGAGACCTCGGCTCGTGTAGTGTCATCCCCTGACGGAACACATTTCCACGACCCCCCAACAGTCAGCTCCTTATGCCGATACGCAAGGCCGTTGATGATCTGACCCCTGCCCAGCCTTAAGTGTCATCTCCTGACTTGCCTCCGGGAATAAGCCTTATTGGAAGATCCTCCACACTGGACACTTCCAGCCTTTGTCCCAACTCTGCCTGCAATGCCCTTGGCCTCCCGTTTATCCTACTGAAACTATACTTAACCCTCAAGAGTCGTTTCTGCTGTTAACCCTTCCCTGACACCCATAGTTGCCTGCACACAGCTGGGTACATGGATCTTAAGTTCTAACCCAGGATGAGGCTGCCCTCCGATAAAACGAGACTCCACCAGCACAATGATGCCACACTTCTGGATCACCAGCGCCTGGCACCATGTACAACATACATGCTCAAAACACATGTATTTGATCGGGCAACCCCATTCCCGGCTGAAAACATTTTAGAAGCTCCAGGATGCTAGGATAAAGGCCTAAATCTTTAACAAGGCCCTACATCATTAGGCCTCTGCCTACCTCTCCTTTTCTAGCTCCCAGAACTTGATCCTCCCATTTGTGGTCCAAATACAATAGCCCTTGTTTGGTTTATGGGGAGTCCCACATTCCCTCCCCCTTTAACCTGGTTAATGCCCCCTAATCCTGCATCTCTCAACGTCAGCATCACTTTCTCATAGAATGATGTTTCTTTGCTTCATAGCCCATGTGGTACAGACAGCTGGCTGCCCACCCAATATCCTTTCTGCCTTTTTCCTTGGTTCCAGAATTGTGATTTTATTTTGGGGTGACAATGACTCCAACTAAAAGTCGGTATTTTCCAGCCTTTCTGGATGTGTGGCCATGTGACTGGGTTCTGATGGAGGATATGTACACAGAACTTGGTTGTTTGATACTTCAAGGAAAGCTCTTTAAAGGGTTATGTCCTTTTGTTCTTCATCCTTCCTGGAATGTGAACCTGATGGCTGGAGCTTCTGCAGCCAGCTTGGACCATGACATGCTATGGTGAGGGTTGTAGACCAGAAGGACAGAAAGAGGTTGTGTCCCTGATGACTATAGAGAGACTATACCCGGCACCTCTGGATTTTATTTATGGGAGAAAAAAACAAACCTGTTCATGTGTTTAAACCACTGTGAATTTTTTTAAAGGGAAAAATCCTTAGTATCTAACCTTACAGATATTTCCCTATGTAAACCTATAATCAAACTTTTATTTCAGGAATTATTTGATTGATGTCTTTCCCCCACGTTAGATTATAACAGCCTACAGGGCAGGTGAAATGCGGATTTCTGCTTCCTGCTAAATGGCCAGTGTATATAGTAGGTACAGAAAAATGAACTGAACAATCACCCTCTCATTTTATATCAGTTCTAGAAGCTTGCCACCCAGGTCCTTCTCTTTAGATCACCAAGCTTAGCAGTGTGCACTGTACATATAAATGATGAATCTTAGATATTTCAGCTAAAGAAAAAGATTCCTACAAATAAAGATTCTTTGGTGGACTCCTCTTGCTTCCCTGCTGTTCAAGAAACTTGCAATGTGTACAGTCCCATTTCTCCATCATCAAGCTCCTCTCTCACCATTATCCTCTCATTCTTTATGCTCCAGCCAGGCTGAACCACCTATAATTTCATAAAGATGCCACGCTCCTTCCTGCCTCCTGGTCTGTGTATATGCTGTTCCTCTACTTGGGACTCATTTTGCTGAGCTAATGTCTACCCATCCATGGGGTCTCTGCTTTGATGTCATCTTCACCAGGAAGCCTATTAGGTTCCTTTAAACTCAGGTCAAGCCCTTCTTCATGGTGCTCCCAAGGTCTTCCCTCACCTCCCATCACAGCATTTACAACCCTGTATTATTTCCTGTATTCCTTATATTATGGGTTGAATTGTTTCCCCCAAAATATATGTTCAAGTTCTAACCCCTAATACTTGTAAATGGACCTTATTTGGAAATAGGGTCTTTGTAGATACAATCAAGTTAAGAAGAGGTCAGACGAGACTAGGCTTCTTAATCCAATATGACTGATGTCTCTTTAAGAAGAGGAGGAGACACAGAGACAGACACACACAAAGAAGAATGCCAAGTGAAGACACAGATGCACAGAGGCGAGATGGCCATGGGACCATGGGGACAGAGACTGGAGTCTCACAGCTGCAAGCCAAGGAGCACGAAGGACTGCTGGAAACGACCCAAAGCTAACTGAGAGGCTCTTGCGGACACGCTGATTGTGGATCTTTGTCTCCAGAACTGTGAGGGTACACATTTCTGTTCTTTTAAGCCACCCAGTTTTTGGTACTTTGTTATGGCGGCCCTAGGAGAGACTTAATACAAAAGGACAATGACCAGACTATTATACTCAAGTAGAACTCTAACCCACAACCTGAAGCAACCAGTCTAGGAAGCCAACCTAGCATCACAGGAACTAATCCAGAAGGTTTGACTGTCAGCTGTAGCAACTAGTCCAGGAAGCTAAAAATAACTCGTGTAACAAATGACCCCAAATGACCAGGACCTGATTAATAAGTGGCAGCGTCCCTAATTTGTGCCCCTGCTTCCAACTTAGAAAAACAAACCAGAGAAAGTGAAATACGTACCCTAACCGATCACGTAGGATGCCCCGTTTCTAATGAACCCATCAATAGCTTGCCTATGCCACTAGCCTCCAATCAGGACATGTGTGAAGGCTTCTCTTTTTTCCACTAGAAAGCTGTCCTTCTCCTCTACCCATCTTTGAGTCTCTGCAAGTGATGGGGGCTGACTCCTTTTCTAGATCACACTCTGCTTGTTCCCATTTCAGCAGTCTTCACTAATTTCTACACCTGGGAAATGAACACACCCAGCATCTTCCAGTGAAGGCTTATCCTGGCAGTGCTCTGGTTCCTTCTCTTCCATACCCTTTTCTGACTTCATTTCTGGTAGTTTTTTGTTTTTTTTTTGTTTTGCGGTAGGCGGGCCTCTCACTGCTGTGTCCTCTCCCGTTGCGGAGCACAGGCTCCGGACGCGCAGGCTCAGTCAGCGGCCATGGCTCACGGGCCCAGCCGCTCCGCGGCATGTGGGATCTTCCGGACCGGGGCACGAACCCGCGTCCCCTGCATCGGCAGGCGGACCCCCAACCACTGCGCCACCAGGGAAGCCCTCTGGTAGTTTTAGAGAGGTGCGTTTATTTTTAATATATTTTCTGACTAAAACATCTCACTTTCGCCGTAGCACACCAACACCTAGCTTAATGGCTGGCATGTAGCCAGCGCTCAGTGAATAACGTGCTTAATGGAAATGATGGTTCTCTTTGACCTGCCTGGTTCAATGTCACCTGGCTGGAGCCTTGTACTTCACGAGGAACGTGGTTGTACAGAACAGGCATGGCCTCATGGTTATTTAATACCCTAATAAAGGGGCTTTCGCACTACATAAGGTGACGGAGTGGATGGTTTAATCACAGCTGGTCAATATTTATGAGGCCAGAGACCCAGCTGTGCCGTATGACTTATTTACAAGCTGGTGCTGGAACCCATAAGTCTCCTTGTGAGGTCCACCTGTTCTGAGGTACCGTAAGAGCAGGCCGCCAAAGCAAGCGAGGAAGAACCTGTTCTCATCCCAGCAACTCAAACAACTGACGCCCTCCTGCTGTCTTCCTGGAGAGGGACGCGTTTCCCTTTGAATAAAAAGGTCGGCCATCAAAACAGAGGGAGAAAAAAAAACCGGAAAGATCAGCCAGGTACCACATTCCCTAGGGCACTGGTGCATCTTGGCTATGCAACAGAATCACCTGGGGGTGCCTGTCAAAATAAAAGGACCTGGAGCCTCACTCACCCCTACCGAGTAAAATCCTTGGAAATGGGATTGGCCCTTTGGGCTTTTAACCCCCCCTAGGGGGTGTTAAAAGGGTGCCTGGAACCAGTCTGCAGGTTAGCAGATTGAGACTGCGAACCTTCGCTCCTAAGGGCCTTGGAATCCTGAGCAAAAATGCCACATGCGTGTGTGGACATCCTGACCACTCGTGGGGATTCGGATCTTGAAATGAGGTGTCGCGGGTCTATCCAAGAGGCAGCATCGGGTAGTGAAAGGGTGTCTAAGAGATGCCCTGCCTGGCCCTGCAGCTTCCCAGCTGTGCGGCTTCAGGTTTGTCACTTGCAGTCTCTGAGCCTGTATCCTTACGGGGAAGATGAAGATAATAAAGATGAAGGTTATCTGGAGGATTAATGAACTCAACAGAACAACAACCAAAACACATAGCAAGCTCCTACCTGTTCTGGGCAATCTGACGGACAGCAGAGATAAAGTGGTGAATAAGAAGACTCAACCCTTGCCCTTGCAGAGGTTAGGTTTAGTCAAAGGGACAGACGTTAAATAATTCCACAAATGACTTGGCCATTCCATTTGCCATGAACTCCGCGAAGGAAAAGCATAAAATAACACCACAGGGTGACACTGATGAGTGCGGGTGAGCTAGTGGAGGGTCTGTGAAGACTTGACTGAGGATATGACATTGAGATCTGAAGATGAAGAGGGAAACCTGGCCAAAAAGGGAGTCAAGGGCTAAAAGGGGCTTCCCAGGCAGAGGGGGCATAATGTTCAAAAGCCCTAAGGCAGGACTGAACTTGGCACAGTCAGGAAACTAAACGAGTTTCTAAAAAACTCCTCGCAAGTTGTGAAGTACTTCACAAACTTGAAACAGAAAAGGAGCCAGATGTAAATGGGAAAGGCTGAAGAATTTGCTTATTGTTGCAGACAGTTCTTGAAATTCTGGCCAATTCATCTACATCCTTCTCTGAGAACTGGCTTCCTTCAGTCTCAGGGGAAGGAAGATCCTGTGGTCACAGTGGACCTATGCAAGCCCACCGCTGACTAGACCAGGAGTGAACATTGCCTGGCTTCGTGCCATTCAAATATTTCTCTCTCTTTGAACCAAGAAACAGAGATGAGAAAGTTGGAAGTTTAGTTACTTTAACAGCAAATGTTAAGACTCTGTAGACTTTTGTTCTGAGAGGTGCCTGCTTCCCACCTCCTCATAAGTCTGGTGCTCTCATATTGCCTTACAAGCAGCCAATGTTCGCAGGATATCATCATTTGTAACTAAACAATTTCGAGACCCCTCCACCTCCACCCACAGAGCCTGACAAGGAAATGCTTGTGAACTAGGAAATGCTTGGCATTCGCTGTATTAAATCCCCCCAAAGGCTGGGCTTTTCTCCTCCCTATCATTTCCGTTTCTGACTCCCTTGCAGAATGACTTCCTGTGAATGGTTTCGTTCTCGTGGCTCTGGAGGTAATTCACATCAGATGATCAGATCAGGCTGTCAGGTTTGACAGGATGCTGTGGAACTGTGCACTTGGATTCCTGAAGCTCTGCTGACAGTGTCCTGACCTGCTGGAATGTGCCCCAGGGAACACGGCTTGACACAACTGCCTTCCACACCTTAGCTGATATGAAATGCAACATGCACAGCCAGGTTATAAATCAGCAGCAGGACACCGCTTCCCTCCCGGTACCCCACCCAGGATGGTGATGCGTTTGCTGACCCCTGGGAAGCAGTGGGGATCTCCTGGAAGGCGGGTGGATGGGATTCAATATACACTGAGCAGCTCCTCTGCACCAGACACTGTATTTGGGTTTTGGGGGGTTTTTTTTCAGTTGACTCTACTGTCACCTTGTGAAGTAAATTTTTTCCCCATTTTATAGTAAGGAAACTGAAGCTCTGAGAGGTTTAGAAATGTGCCCCTTTATAAGTGGGGTAGCTCAAATTACAAGCCACATATGTTCTGTCACCTCTCAGTAGCCCAGGGACTCACCATTTAAATCAAAGCTACAGGGAGGTAAGGTTTGGCCTCGGAATCACTGCAATGACAGGCCAAGGGTCCACATGATAATGGACTTTTGGGGCCATGATGGGAATGAGAAGGGGAATGTTTCTACCCAGACCCTAGAGGAACTTAAGGGCAGACTTCTGCTGTGGATTTTCAGAGGATAGTTAAAAAGAAAAAAAAATCCGTA
This sequence comes from Monodon monoceros, assembly GCF_005190385.1. Classification (NCBI taxonomy): domain Eukaryota; kingdom Metazoa; phylum Chordata; class Mammalia; order Artiodactyla; family Monodontidae; genus Monodon; species Monodon monoceros. The sequence continues at coordinate 84,102,773 of NW_021703780.1, forward strand.
TCTTTCTGGCCTTAGAAATCTCAATTCCCCACTTTTCAAGGGTGCATTGGTTTCCTTGCATTCCGCTGGAAAGTAGGGGACAGTCGTACAGTTATCAAGAACCCCAGACTGTTCCCACCTTGCTCCTTCCTAGCTCTGTGACCTTGAGCAAGTTACTCAGCCTCTCTGAGCCTTAATTTCCACCCTTCTGAAAGCGTGGTAATGATGACACCTACTTCAGGGGCTTTTTAGGAGGGTTATTACCCTCATTTTGGAAGTGAGGGATATGAGCTCAGAGACATTTGTTCTTTCCACAAACATCTGTTGAGAATGACATGACGGAAGGGCCAAGGAGATGCATGTAAAGCAGAGTTGTAATGATTATCAACGGACATGATGCCTTTTAAAATGGTTGAGAAACACTGTCCTGATGAAACCATGTACAAGCTCCCGTGTCCCTGTCCTTTGAAGTATAAGGCTTTTGCTTTAGTCTCCGAGGCCTCCCGGGCTGACTCAAGAGTTAACTATCAGGAAATGTGAAGATGTAGAAACAAAGAATAACTGTTGGGCTGGGAAACTGGTAACAATTTAGACTACAAATCCGCCACATTGCAGAATCACCAAGCTCCCAGTTCCCAGAAAGATACAGAGAAATGCCTGACCCACATTCCTAAGTTGTTTTTACAGGAAGCTGACCCTCACCAGATGAAAACTGCTGACCACAAGAATACAGACCCTAGACTGGTTGAAACCAGAAGTATGACGATGCTTGAAACTTCACCTTGATGCCAACCAGTCCGAGAATTTTGCACAAGCTGATCACGCATCCTGCAGCGCCCTCCCTCACACTGCCTTTAAAACCCCTTCCCTGAAAGGGACTGGGGAGTTCGGGTCTTCTGAGCGTGAGCTGTCCATTCTCCTTGCTTGGTGCCCTGCAATAAACAGTGTACTTTCCTTCACTACAAACTGGTGTCAGTAGATTGACTTTACCGCGCATGGGCGAGCAGACTCAGGTTTGGTTCGGGAATGCTAATGATTCAAGATAAAACAGAGAAAGTGGAGAAAAGTCTGGAGCGCTAAGTTTCAGGGACCTCAATGTCTGCCTCCAAGAACCAGGATATACAGATCCTCTCTAGTTCCCGGTCTTTTAGGAGTCTTCTGAGAGCCCGGTTGAAGTCACTTCATCGCTGGACAACAGGTAGGGATGTACAAGAAACACTAATGGGATTATTTAGAGAGTCAGGGTTCTGGCAGGGAAAAAAAACCTCAATAGGGGTGAATAGGGAGACTTTTGTGAAAGTACAATTTACAAAGGGAGGTTTAAGACAAGCCAGAAAAGAACAGTGAAGCACATCCCAGCTAACAGCGGAGGGAGGCTACTTCCCTTCACGCATACCCAGGCCTGAACAGGGAGTGCAAGGAGGAATTACATGAACTAACAAGAGCTGTAGCTCCAAGAGAGAAGGCTGATAGGAGATGCGGCCTGGGATAAAGGAACAGAGGCACTGCCCTTGGCTAGGGACAGAGGGAGCTGAGAAGAGGAAGCACCCCAACCTCTCTAGGCTCCCCCACTCCACCATTCTCCTACTGGAGCTTCCCATGGGCTGAACCAAATAGAAGCTAGATGGCAATGGAGCCCATTGTAGCAGTCCACGGAGGTCCAGAACAGAGTGGACAAAGTTGCAGAGTACCCAGCGCACCTACCTACAAAGAAGGGGGCATTCTTCCCACTGGAGGGAAGAAAAACCCCAAGAAGCCCTTAGCCAGTTGAGAGAGGGAAATGGCTCCACTGACAGGGGTGATCTAGCGTTCCCTAATGATCATACATCAAGGTGAGGTTTTGATTTGGAGTCTCTCTGCAAATTTGCCTGTTCAATACCGAAAGGTCAGTTCCAAAAGGCAAGACATTAATCAACTCTCCAAATCAATAAAGGGTCAGTGATGGGACTGCCAACTGAAATTCTAAAAGGGATCAGGCATGGAACACTAATCTCCTTGAAGCACATGGAAGGTTACTGAGTGGACACGATGATGTGCTACCCAGGTCTCCCTTCAGGGATGAACAATTTACTCCCACAACTGCTGGTAGCCCAATGCAGGAGTTGCCCAGTCACCTTCCAGATGTGGGTATATGCAGTGACTGATCAATGTAAAGTCCTCCCCCTGCTCACCCCAACTAAGGTCAACTTCGAATGGCCAGCCCAGCTCTGGCATGCCCTTTGGGGTTGGCTTAAACCATCACTGGGATGCATTGCAGCCCAACTTCTCCCTCTGCCCAATCCTGTTTCCTTCTCTTTTCCTCGGGTATTGACATCAAGACCACTCCCTAATAGACATCTGGCACATCCTGCATCTCAGCGCCTACTTTCTGGTACTCAACCTGCTACAGTTGTTGGAAGATCCCTTATTAGCAATCCTTATAGACAAAACTACAGTCGAGAGTTTACAAGCAGTAATAATAACAGACATCTGTGATACTTCAGACCCTACCTAACGCTCATATGTTCATTAATCTTCTCAGCAATCTGGAAAGGTTGGCAGATACTTGGAGAATAGCCTTGTCTGTTTTATTATCTCACAAACATAAGAAGCCCGGCATGAATGGGGATTAGGAAAATCCTCTTGCAGGCAATAATTGTAAGATTTAGGACAATGATTGCTAAGCTATTTCGTGGAACGTGGGCGCTTGATCAGATATTAATAGGTCTTCAGTTTTTAAAACTGGGAGTAATGTGCAGTTATACATTTTTGGAAAATACTGGCTTAAAATTCTTAACTACAGGACATACCTGAGCCTTTAATATGCTAATGTGCATTGTTAACCTTCAAGAAGAGGTTTCATGTGCAGTGTTTCTCAAACTTATTTGACTGTAAAACACCTACAACTGTGTCTCCAGGCACTAGGGGCCTGTGGAAGATGGTACTGGAGAAGCTAACTTAGATGACAGGTCAATTAGACAGACACATCTTCCACTGCCACTACCCTTTCTACACACTTCTTTCCATTTTTAAGAAAAAGGCAAAGGCACTCCTGGGGAGGCTCTGGGAGTGGCATTAGGAGGAGGTGATGGACAGGAAGACTGTGTTCCTCTGCCCCTCACTGGCAGGGAGAGCCATGGCAGAGAGGTGGTATCTCTGAGAGACTGTTCCTGAATGAGGGAGGGGAGGCCTGAGCTCAGCTGGGGGAAGCGGGTGGGCAGGAGGACAGGGGACTTGAGGGCTGAGGGCTCTGGGGAGAGGAAGATGCAATGTTTGGGGCTTTTTCCAGAGCCAGGTGTGTTTTTTTTTTTTTTTCTTCAGAGCCTCTGGCTTTCTGGTCAACCCCGCTGAGGCTGCCAAAGGCACCGATGCTTTCAAAAGAGCAAATGAGAAGGAGAAAAATGAGCCCAGGCAGTTCTGTTCCAGCTGACTGATGTGGCAACTGCTCATCACTACTCTCCAGGGCTTTGGGCTGTTCCAGCTCACAACCCTCTAAGATGGGAAGGATCCCTGGCTGACACTCAGAGGCAGCAGCTCTACTCTCCAGGCTAACTCCATCCCTTTGGCCCTGGAAACATGAAGCCAGAGTTCAAGGACAAGCCTGACTATCTGATACTAGGGAGTAAAACACAAACCAACACTGAATAATATACCCCTGCCTCATATCTACTTGGTGAATTCTCAATAACTTACATGAATGGAGAGATCACAAATGTGGCTAATCCCAAACAGCAGGTAACTGCAAAGTCTTATTAGGTGTGGGGTCTATTTGCATTGGAAAATTAGAATCTCTGATGCTGAGGAGTTCGACTTGTGTGAGGCTCAACGGTGTCACGGTTCAGAGAGCTAGCTTGGGAGCCAGCACTGCTACTTCCTAGCTGTCTTCTGGGTCCTTCCAGAAGCAGACCCTGAGACAAGGATCTGAATGCAAGTACTTAATTTGGGAGGTGACCAAGAGTACTGCTGGGGGGCAGGGAGTGAAACAGGGAAAGAAAGGTGGCAGATAAAAGCTGTATTACCAATCAATTTCCACTATGGACAACTGAGGCTCTATCCCATTAAGGAATCTGGGAGACTTTGTAAAACATGACTAAGGGTGATCCCACCTACGAGGTAAAGGAAGCTGGGGGTTTAATCCTCTACGTCCTATGTGTAGTAGCTGATGAGGGCTGCCCATGGAAGCATTAACTTCTGGCAATTCTGACCTGCCCCATGTCGGGGTGGAGAGAAAACTTTCAGATGGAGAGTTGCAGGTACTTGCAGAAGGACATAGCAAGGACTAAGGGCATATGGACGGGACACCAACCAAACTGGTATTTAGCGATGTGGATTACGCCAGTGAGAAAACTTCCTATGCCTCAGTTCCTTCACTTGTGAAATGACTGACATCCACCATTAGGCTATTGTGTGATGACATGAAATAATGCTGTAGCGTACAAATGGAGCTTTTTAGTGGTCTGTTACCATATAACAAACCACCCCAAAACTTAAGGACTTAAAACTACAACGATCATTTATTCTATCCTACAGTTTGTGGGGACAATTCAGATGGATCACAGCTGGGACAGCTTATCTCTGTTTCACAATGTCTGGGGCCTCAGAAGACTTAATCTGGGAGCTAGGATCTTTTGAAAGCTTGACCAGGGCTGAAGCATCCATTTCCAAGAAGGCTCACACACATGGCTGGCAAGTTGGTGCTGGCTGTAGGTGGAAGCCCTCAGTTCCTCTGCACATGGGTCTTTCCAGAGGACTGTGTGAGTGTCCTCACAACATGGTGGCTGGTTTCCCCCAGAGCAAGCTATCCAAGAGGCCAAGACAGAAGCTGCCCTCCACAGTCACATATTGTCCCTCCTGTGCTATGCTCTTGGTCCCATGGGGCAGCTCTGGTTCATCATGTGAAGGGACTACCCCAGGGTATGGGTACCAGGAAGCAAGGACACGGGGGGCTATCTTGGAGACTGGCCACCAAACAAAGCAACAGGCACACAGTAAGAGCTCAGTAATGTGAGCTACTATTTCCATTCTAAGAACAAAAGAAAACTCCTGGGTAAAGACCTGACTCTGGAGAGGCAGGGAACCAAGAATCAATTTTCCCACCTGGTGCTTGCCCTGCTCTTCTCCGCCCAGCCACTTCTCCCTGGGGGTAAAAGCTTTTCCTCTGCCTAATGAAAGGGCTCATCATTAACCTTCCCTGGAGCCAGGCAGGTGGCACTTGGCTGTCAGCAAGCATCTCAGCAGACAGAGTAAACAGAGGGTGTAGAGATATCCATAACACTGTAATTAAGCAAAGAAAGGTGCTAACTACAAATCTGGAGCTCCAAATGTCCTCCAAGGGGTCGTCAGGGCTATGTAGAATCTGTTAATTGGCAATACCTTTGAAAGGAAGGTGTGCCAGAGAGAAGCCGGTGTCATCATAGATCACCTGCAGGCAACCTTGGGCTGACTGTACATCCAAGCTCATTTGTTTTAAGCTGAAAGCTCTGAGCCAAAGAGTCCAGCCTGGTACTGAATTAATGATGAGCACGAACGAGGTTTAGCATCGCTTCCCCCACAGAGAGGCAGGCATTTAATGAATCTTTCACGGCTCGCTCTTGGTGCCATTTTTTGTGCCAGAGACTCAGACCACAGAAACTTCGAAAGCAAGTGCCGCTCATCACTGGCATAAGTGCTGTGAGGGACGAGGTGGGGTGGAGGGTGGGACACCTTCTGAGGGTCCGCCCGATTCACAACCATCTCCCCTTAGCAACCACACCCCCTTAGTTCAGCGCTGCTCTGGATCACGTGGAAATGCGTGGCCCCTCCCACTCTCTCAGTGATTGGTCTGCCTCTGGGGCTTGACTCTTGTTGGGCCCATCAAAGTCCCTTCGTTGAGAATTTTGAGGTGGGACCCAGTGAAAGAGAGTCATTCTCTTGGGGTGCCTGGATCTTTAAGGTACACTCCTGGCAGTTGTTAGCAGGGCACCTTTCACAGTGAAGCAGGAGAGAATCTTCTGGAGAGAGAAGGAAAGAATGAAGCAGAGATGCAGAGGCAGGGATGAGAGGTAGAGAGACAGACAGTTCAGACTTTTAAAGGTCAGTCAGTGCTGGTTCCTTCCTGAGACCCATGTGTGTTTTCACCTCTGAGTTCTGAGATACCCCTATACCCTTATAAATTCACATTTTCTGCCTAAACTAGTATGAGCTGGCTTTTCTGTTACTTTCATAATAAACTAACCAGTTTGAGAAGTTGTGACATCTTGATTTTAAAAAAAATAGTTAACTGTAGTAATAATCACACACACACACACACACAATGATTGGGTCGTGGAGCACTGCACCAGGAAAGAATGTACAGGCCTTGCTCTGAAGGGCTGACCTGGAGCTGGCCCATCTGGTGCCTGGGGGTAGGCAGGTCACACTCCAGGAAAGAAATGAGCCAGAAGAGAGGGCCCCTCTGAAGGGACACCGGCTATTCAGCTCTGCGTGATTCGTGGCATCAGGCTTTGTGGGGTCACTGTGGCGGGATTTTTCTGATTTTACAAGAAAAGATGGAAGTTCAGATTTTTATGTAAAAAGGATCCATTTTAAACTATTGCAAATTTTAAACATGTTAAAAACATTCTGAGCGCCAAACAGAACATAGCTGTGGGTGCTGCCCACACTGCAGCCCTCCAGCTTGAGGCCAGTGTTCCGGGCCCCCAGGGCAGATGGAGTTGGAAAGTGTGTCCGGTGGCGTGCCTGGGGTCAAGCAGGAGGAGGCGTGGCCTCACCCAGGGAGACTGATGCAGGGTGGCGGCTCTGATCAAGCTGGGGCGGTCCTATGCAGCAACCCAGAAGGGGCTGCTACTCTGAAGGGGATGCCAGGGAGGCTGGACACCAGACATGATAGTCTTGATTGCATCGTCAAGGGTCCCACGTGGCCGAGGCTGTCATAGGTGGAGAAGACTATTGGGAGGGGCGTTTCTGTGAAAACGCCCACCCAGAAAGGCAGTGTGATCAGTGATGGAGAACCTGAACTTGACAGTGGTGATGGTAACAGTAGGGAACCTGGTGAATCAAGGACCATTCCCTGTCCATTCCCTAAAGACAGGGGGAACCTGAGATTCTTATACAAAGTATGGGGATGAGTCCCAGTGATGTCTGATAAGGGACATCCAGCCCACCAGGCAGGTGGGGGACTGAGCCAGTTTTAAGTTGATCAGAGAAACATAAAGAAACGTGACATTTCTTAACCTGAGAATTGTGGTACAGATTCATATTGGTTACCCTTGCGACCAGAAGGTCCTGATATACATACTGCACTCCTGCAATCCCACTCCTGGGCATATATCTGGAGAAAACTCTAATTTGAAAAGATACACGCACCCCAATGTTCATAGCAGCACTATTTATAATAGCCAAGACATGGAAGCCACCTAAATGTCTATTGATAGGTGAATGGATAAAGATGTGGTACATATATACAATGGAATATTACTCAGCCATAACAAAGAATGAAATAATGCCATTTGCAGCAACATGGATGGACAAAGAAATTATCATACTGAGGTCAGTCAGACAGAGAAAGACGAATATCACATGATATCACTTCTATGTGGAATCTAAAGAAAATGATACAAATGAACTTATTTACAAGACAGAAATAGATTCACAGACATAGAAAACAAACTATGGTTACCAAAGGGGGAAGGTGGGGAGGGATACACTGGGAATGTGGGATTAACAGATATACACTACTATATATAACATAGGCAAACAACAAGGACCTACTGTATAGCACAGGGAACTATACTCAGTATCTTGTAATAACCTATAATGGAAAAGAATCTGAAAAAGAGCATATATTCACATATATGTGTATATATATGTACGTATATATTTGTGTGTGTGTATATGTGTGTATATCACGTATATGTGTATATATATGTACATATATATTTGTGTGTGTGTATGTATATATGTGTGTGTGTGTATGAAACTGAATCACTTCTGAAAATTAATGATTCTCACCAAAAAAACACACACAAAAAACCCCCAAAAAACTGAATCACTTTGCTGTACACTTGAAACTAACATAATATTGTAAATTAAGGATACTTCAATTAAAAGAAAAAGACACTGCACAAAAAGCTTCCCATTGGGGCTGTCCCAGTCAGGGTTCCACTCTAGGTATTTACAACAGAGGCAATTTACTATGAGGACTTGAACCACAGGAGATGGAAGAGGATGAGAAGGCAATCAGGGCTTAGTGAGGCAACCCCAGAGATGAGCCGGAGCAGGAAGCCCTCAGAGGCTGGAGGGACAACAGGCGGAGAGGGATCGATGGGGCCCAGGTACTGGGATCACCTAACGGAAGTTGGAATCACGGCAGGTCTGCTGGTGAGAGCTGAAGCCATGGAGGGAGCGGAGAGAGATGCAAAAAGATGTCACCAGAGCAGAGAGTAGCGATAAATACCCTGGCTTTCCCTTCCTTCTGCTCTCCATTACCCCACCAGCACCTCCAAATAACTTTCAGGTGGAAATCAGCCCAAACGGGAGCCTGAGAAACACAGTCTTCTGAGTGGCAGGCTCCCTGAGATACAGAATTGAACAGGAAAAGGGTAAGAAGTGGACTGAGACAAATAGTGTGAAGATGGGCAGAAGTACCACAGAACAGAGAACACAGAACATTCCCAAAGCACAGATGTGCAATGCCCGACTTCTACTTCCAGAGCTCGGTCCTTATCCCTAGCTGTTCCCCAATCTTAACTACCGTTTACAGGTTCTTAGCCAGGAGACGGCCAGACGGCAGTGCTAACGAAGGGAAGGTGAGAAAAGGAGAGCCCCTTATGGCCACTCCAGAATCGTCACTTGGAGATAGGAACTATCTTTGGAGACTTACACTACTGACCTCATTTAGAGTAAGGGTTTTTTTCTCCATTTCACAGACAGGCAAATTGAGGACAGTCATGAGTGACACTGAAGCATGCAATCTGGGACACCAAACCACAGAATTTACTCACTGGGAAGATGAGCTCCTTGGATTTCTTGGCAATTTGCTTTCTTCAAGACCTAAACTGATTTCCAAATGCTTTTTATTTTGGCAGTTAGGGGCCTAACCAGTTTATCTAATCTTATCACCCATATTTATATCATGACAAATTTATATGACAAAGGACAAGGCCATTAGTATCAGAGGTATAATGTATGGCCAGAGGCTGGTTAGAGTTTGTAAAACCAGTCATACAAACAAACATACATCATGCATTCCCTCCTTACTTTCCCCTCCCCACCTCCCCACACTCTCCCACAGAGCCTGCCTGAAACATTAGATGGATAGTGGTTGATGGTTTTAATTACAGGATGTCTTTTATGGCTATTGGCCTCTCTGAGTTCTTAGAGCTGAAGAACACTGATGGTTGTTCGTGTCATCGGTTGTGGTCGGAGTCCCTGGGGAACTGCGATGTATTGGTTTTGTGGCCTTTGCTTCAAATTCCTCCTGTAAACAGAGGTCTGGGTTAATTGCATATGGTGGAGCTGGAAGTGGGATTGGGATTAATTTCAGCCCACTTTATTTCTAACCACTCCCCCGACACGCATCAGCTCTCTTATTTGGGCTGATCCTACTGTTACTTCTAAACTATCATGCCGATCCTTCTTTCTCACTCTTGTCCAGGCCATTCCTTCAACTTGGCCTCCCCTTCCCATTTTTCTTCAGAAATCTTACTCTTCGAAGCTCAGTCAGCATCCACATCCTCCATGGAACTTTCTCAAGTGAACCTCATGACACCACAGCACAAATGCAGCTCGCACTTACAGTACACAGTCATCCTCATTATTGACAAGAGATCTTTATTATATTCAGATTTATATAAAATGCTTAGTGCCAGGCATAGAGGTGTCAAAGTGATATAAACCATAGTCCCTACCTGTCATGTGTTTACAATCTATTCAAGGAAACAGAACATGCACTCATTTATTCTGTAAGCGCTGAGTAGTTACTAAGTGTAGGTATAATAGCAAGCAGGCCCTAAGAAGAGATATTCATAAATACACACACATAGACATTAAACATTAAGGAACAGCACAAATGCTCAGTGACAAGTTAGAGCATCATCCAACAACACAGTACAGTTGCTAAGAAATGAGGGAGAGGGCTTCCCTGGTGGCGCAGTGGTTGAGAGTCCGCCTGCCGATGCAGGGGACGCGGGTTCGTGCCCCGGTCCGGGAGGATCCCGCCTGCCGCGGAGCGGCTGGGCCCGTGAGCCATGGCCGCTGAGCCTGCGCGTCCGGAGCCTGTGCTCCGCAACGGGAGAGCCCACAACTGTGAGAGGCCCGCGTACCGCAAAAAAAAAAAAAAAAAAAAAAAGAGGGAGAGCAGCCCTACCACTTAGAACTGTGTGACCTTGGGTGAGACCCTTAACTAGGGCTGCAATGGACATTTGGGCAGGTTTTGTCCTATCGTTTACACCTGACCTGGAGGGTGTGTGGGGACTGAAATCGGTCCACGTCCTGGTCACCAAGCTGAGCCCTCTGGCTCTGGGGCTCCAACAGTCCAGAGGAACGCAGGCCCTTTTGTAATTCACCTGCGGAGTGAGTGCCATTTTGAAACCTATCCCCCAAGATGAGGCTCCTTTTTCTAATTCACACAAGGGACCATAGAGCCCATGGAGGCCCCCACTTAACCTCTCTGAACCTCAGTTTCCTTATTTACAAAATGGGGCTACTAGTGCCTACTTCCAAACTTGCTGGGAGGATTAAAGGAGATAACCTGTGTGATTTATCATGAGTCTTTAATTGCAAAGGAAAGAAAGTCAAATTAAACTGCAAAAATATTAAATTAAAAATGTTTTAAATGTTTGGTATACGTTGTTGGGAAGGACACAGAAGAAGCCTCAGAAAGAGAAGGAAAATTACAGGGTGAGGGTGTTTGACTAGAAATGGGGTTTATCAGTCAGGGTTCAGGAAACTGAACCAGGTATTTCAGGCAGAAAAGAATTGAAGGCAGGCATTAGGAGCGTATACTATGAATGGGAGGGCTGGAGGAGCAGATGTCAGGGGGCACAACTGGGCTATAGATTTCAAGGGGATTACCGAGACTGCGCTCTAGGGTTCAGGAAGCCTCGCAAATGCCTCCCTGCTGCCACCACAACTGCCACTCATGCCCCATGAAGCTGAAGACCAGACTCAGGACATTCACTACGTAAGTAAACAATATAAATGAAAGCACTTGAATGGTGGAAGTCTCTACAGAGGGAAGACACTGTTATCATGAGGCCTCCTTTCCTGGGCAGATCTGTAGGAAATGTCTACCCTTGGGAGGTCATGGGAATTCTCCGACCCCTCGGCTGCCAGAAGCAGTCTTTTACAGGAGGCTCAAGGGTAAGGCAGTGACATGGAGATCACACCTGCATTCTTACCTGAAGCCCTCTCCAGGGAGTGGAAGAATGTCACCTCATCCCCAGCCAGCTTGACCAGGGCTCTCCACACCTTCTTTGGAGTCACCCCAAAGCCTGCAGGGGCACTAGAGGCAGAGCCAGGGACTAATGAAGGGGACAAAGGGATGACATGGGAGCCCTGGCTGCTGGTGGGGCAGGAACCAGCAGTGAAGGACAATGTGAAGAGCTCGGGCAGGACAATCAGATTGAATCTAGGTCAAGCCCCTGCTCCACTGTGTTATAGCAGCTTGACCTTAAGCAACTTACTTAAAACCTCAGTGAACTCCGCTGTAAAACGGGGGTGACAGTAACAAAAGCAGCCTCACTGAGGCTGCTGTGAGTCTGCAGTGACATCAGGTCAGGGGCAAGCCAGCAAGAAGCACATCCATGGGCCAGGGTACCTGCAACACAGTAAATGCTCTCTGTATCTTGGTGGTGATTACGAGATCCCTTGTAGAGAACTCAGCCCTGCTCTAGAGTAGTGGTGAGTGCCCAGTATACCTAGATCACAGTGGCATGGTTCCCCAGCCAGCCATCTACAGCGATGGTCTGGCCACAGCCTAGCCTGGAAGGGCTATTTGCGTGGACAATAAAGGCTAACCCGCCTGTTTCTGTTTTGTTTTGTTTCTGGCTGCGCCGCGCGGCACGTGGGATCTTAGTTCCCCAACCAGGGGATCGAACCCGCGCCCCCTGCAGTGGAAGCGCGGAGTCCTAACCAGTGGACCACCAGAGAATTCCCTAACCCACCTGTTATACTGTGAGAGGCAGAGAGAGACAGAGACAGACAGACAGAAAAAGAGACAGAAATAGACAAACCCAGGCCATCTCTTTCCTACTGGCACTTACAACCTAACCTCTGATGAGCATCTCTCAGACGGTCTGGCTGCTAAATCACCACCACGGCAGTAACTGAAACAGAAAATCACGCTCGGCAGAACAACCTAGCAACGCCACCATTAGCGTCTGCGGTTTTTCACTGCGAACTGGGGAGATACCATGCCTCTTTATGTGTTCATGGGCGCAGTCAGATATATATCTTTACCAATATTTCAACGGGGACTGGGCCCTTCCCGCTCTTTCCTTTCACAGGTGATATGTGGGGCTGTTCATTCAGGGAGCCCAAGAAGAACCGTACACTCTTCCACGTTATCTGAGGCTGCCCAGCTCCGTGGCTAAGGCAAGAATTTCATTTGCTTCCCTCCTCCCCCCCTCCTTCCTCTGCCATCCTTGAGTATGCATTTGTACAGGGGAGACAGAAATGGAACACATAATCACACAAATCCGTAACTAAAATCAAATTGAGCAAACCATGCCTCCAGGGGAATCGGCTATCTTTAGAAGGGAAAAGGGAGATGGATTTGAGGAAACGTTGAGAACAAGGCGAAGAGGGGTGGGTATAAGAAAGGAAGAGAAAAATGTTCTAGAGAAGAGGAACAGTAGGTGCAAAGGCCCTGAGGCATGAGGGAGCTTAGCATGTCTGATGAGCCAAAAGGAAGCTGGTGTGAGTGGAGGGCAGAGGGCAAGGGGAGGGGAGGGCAGCAGAGGAGCGAGGCTGGTGGAGTGGCAGAGCGTGACTCACACATCTTAAAAGCAATGGGGAGATTTTCCTGCACACTATGTTAGAACCCTCATAATGCCAGGGTCTGACTGTGTGGCTTCCTTGCCCCATAATTTCTGCTGCTCTCCGTTACCCGTTACAGTGGTTTTCAAGGTGAGGGAATTATGGAAATGCAGGGGATGTGTTTGGTTGTTACAGCGATAGAGAAGTGTTACTGGCGTTTGGTGGAGTAGGGGTGGGGTGACGAGGTGTCAAACATCCTATCATACGTAGAATTATTCCACGTAATGGGTTGTTACACTACCTATCACACAATTTTTGAGGGGACTTCATGTGGGTGAAAAACCAGTTTTGAGTTATCTGAGCTGTCATGGTTTTAATACATATCTGCAAATGTATTGCCACTCCTCCCTTCAAAGCATGGAGCCTAATTCCCCTTCCTTTGAATGTGGGCCAGACTTAGTGACTTTCTTCTACAGAAAAGAATGTGGGAGAAGGGATGCTATGTGACTTCTGAGGTGGGTTATTAAAAGCACAGCTTCTGTCTTTCCCTCTGTCCCTTGGATCACTCACTGGGGGGAAGCCAGCTGCCATGTTGTGATAACACTCAAGCAGCCCTCTGTGTGGAAATGTGCACAGGGAGGAACTGAGGCCTCCTGCCAACAGCCAGCGCCAGCCTGCCGGTCTTGTGGGTGAGACACCTAGGAAGTGGACCTTGCAGTCCCAGTCAAGCCTCCAGATGATTTCAGACCTCAGCCTTCAAGTCTGCCAGCTGAGGCCCCAGACAATATGGAGGAGAGACAAGCTGGCCCCTCTATGCCCTGTCTGAATTCCTGGCCCTGAGAAACTATGAGAGATAATAAATGATTATTACGGTTTTCAGCCACTAACTTTTGGTAATAATGTCACGTAGCAGGAGATAATACATGAGTCAATAACTTAACTCCACCTACACACCAGCAAAAAAATTTTTTGCACGGTTTTAACATATATTAAGGTTTCTAGGAATGCAACGAATGTGTAAATCAGGAGACACTTGTACTTTGCTTTGCTTGAACCTTTATCCAAAGTTGTTCTCCACTTGAAAATTAACGTCACCAACAGCAAGGCCCCTCAAGGTATCTGAGTCGCCAAAGGAGACACCTTAATAGTCTATGTTTGCAGGTGCTACATCCACAGTGATTCCTTACGAATCTGAACATTCAGTTGAATATTGTCTTTCATCCAAACTTTTCTGTAAGGTGCAACCATCTGACTTCTTCATTTACGTACTGAAATGTATGATATTGTAAATAGCATTTCTTTAATCTCTCCTTTATATTAGAGTTAGGCTGTTATACTTATTTTTTGAAAATTATGTGAGTAAGCAGGTTATGTTTAAAAAGTGAATCTCATCTCAGGGCGATAAAGGGACATCACAAAATAACTGTTAAGAAAAAGAAGGTGAGACTTTTCGGACAACTGCTAGAGAACAGTTTAATGACTTAAGAAATTAAGATCTGTTGTTCTCTGACCCTTGATACCCTTGGCAACCTTCCAGCATTACTTCCTGCTATTTCATTACCTGAGCCCCTTTCTCTAGTCAAAACGAGCCTTCTCACTGTTCTCCAAACAGACTGCACTCTTCTGTTTTCCCCTGTGCTGTTTCCTTATCCCGAATTCCCTCTTTCCCCACGTGTATTTTAAAATCTTACTTCTCCCTGACATATACGTTCATTCAACAGACAATGACAATGCACCTTTACTGGCCAGACCTGTGAGTGCATTGGGGCTCGGCGATGAATGACACGGGTGCCCGAGGTTTGCCCTGAGCCTTCAGCAGAACTTGTGCAATTACAGGAACGTGATGAGGGGAAAGACTGGATGCCCACACAGAGTTAGCATCGAGGGGAATTCATGTAGGTAAAAAAAAAAAAAGTCCTCTCTGAGTCCTCCATGCTGTAGTGGTTTTAAAACACACAGAACAGAGTGGTCCCCACCCAGTCCTGCACGGAGTGACAGGCAGGCTGGGATTCCACGCTGTGCCCAAGCCCTTCCTCTTTCCACCTGACCAGCTCCCTGGTTTGGAATCTTTGCTCTGTGTACAGTTGCCTGCTTTCTACAAACTGGATTGTACAGGCTCTCCTACTGGGCATGCCGCCACCCCTTCATCCTTAAAGCTTCTTTCCTGGGGAGGCCTGGAAAACTCTAGAACTGGATCTGCTTTCTTTCTGGCAGCCGCCATGTGCTAAAGCTGGTGGCTGGAGACAGAACACAGAGTCCGTGGGATGTGCACCCTCAAGAAGACCGGGGAATAAGTACTGCAGGGAGCAGAGCAGCCCCTGCCTGGATCCCAGCCCTCCCCTGCAGCCCAGCTGGTCCCGACAGCTTGACAGGGTCCTGGCTGCTCTACGCAACCACCCTGGCTGATTTACGCACCCCTGCTCTCATTGCTTATTTACTCCATCTGCATTCCTCCCTTACTGACCAGACTGTGAAAGTACAATGTCCGAGAATACACACAAGTCGCAGGATAAATCTTTCAGGGATGCAACCCCCCCAAACACGCTCCAAGGCAAAGCAGCCTGGAGAAGACACTGCTGAATTTTCAAAACAAAATCGCAAGAAAGTGGATTTTCTCACAGAAGAAACCAGCAAAGCGAAAGTCCTTGCCTTTCCCACCCTGCCCTCCCACGGTTCTTTCCAGAGTGGCCTGGGATTTGGAGGGGAGCCAGAGTGAACGGCGGCTTCTTGCCACTGGAGGGCACTCTGGAACCCTGAGACCAGGAGGGATCTGATTTGTTGGGCCTTTTTACCGGAAACGCAATCCCAGTTAGCATTAGCAGACCATCTGGAAATCCATCCTCAAAAAGGCAGCGATGACAAATGGGTTTTAGAAGTGAGGGCTCGGGGCGAGCTAGGGCAGAGGGCAGAGGGCAGAGGGCGGAAGCGAACCAAAAGGCTTTCAGTTGTACTGCAGGTGGAAAAGAGCCAGCCTGACTTTGCCTGCCAGTGCTCAGAAGAAAAAGGGTTTGGTTCACTCAGTGGTTCTCAACTTGGGGTTATTTTTGTTTCTGCTCGCAGGAACATTCAGCGGTGTCTGGAGACATATTTGATTGTCACAACCAGGGTGGTGGGGCTGATGGTGTCACCTGCATCTGTGAGGAGAGGCCAGGAATTCTGCTCACTACAATCGCCCCATAACGCACAGAACACCCCCACACCCCCACACACCCCACTCCAGGCAAAGAATTCTCTGGTGCAAAACGCCCATGTTGAGGACCCCCGAGTTAACGCAGCAGTGATTTTCAGCGCTGCCCGCTCAGTGGGTAGGAGGCCCACACTCCAGTTTTGCCCACAGCTTCTACTCCATGCACAACTGAACTGTCCCCCAGCAACGGGTCTGGCTTTGCACATGCTGTCATGGTTCACAGAAGGAAAATCAGCCCCGGATTTTCACTGCAACCCCTCTCTTCCCCTGTGCTATGATGGCTTTCCCCAGCAGTGGACTCTGAGACAAGGACTGGAGCATAAGTAGTTGATCTGGAAAGGAACCCCAGGAAACACTCCTAGGGGAGTGGGAGAGAGACAGGGAACGGTGTGCGCTCAAGGAAGTTACCATGGTGGTCAGTGAGACTATGATCCTGCTGGGGAGTCTGGACCCAGGTGTAGAACACACACTTCAGAGTTACCCCGACGGAAGAGGTGACCGAGCCGGAAATCTGTCCTCCCACGCTCATCAGTCACCTGCTGAGGGATGCTGGATGGGGAGATGCTGGGCACTCGCTCTCTGGAACTGCAGGCTGCCTTGTTAGCAGAGGGGCTCCAGCTGCAGAGCTGAGCACGTGCTGGCCAGCGGGCTACAGGGCCAGACAGCATCCACTACCCCCTCACCCCACAGCCCCGAGGATGTCAGAAGTCCTATGCATGGTTGTTCATACTCTATTTGAGGACCACAGCTCCCTTTCTGATTGTGAAGGGATACACCACGGTCCCTTAATGGAGGACAAGTACGTATCGGCAGTGCCTCAGCCAGAGCTCCAGCTTCTTGGTCCCTCAGATGCCACTGCAGCATTAGCCAGCAGCAGGCCCAGTCAAAGGGTCCGGGGAGCAGAGGAAGACTCACCCAGAAGCTAAGGAAATGTCAGCCTCCGGGGCTCCTTGGGTTCACGGGGCCCTGTGAGGTCCCGGGAGTTGATGGGGCGCTATAGGGCTCTAAATCAGTGTCAGCCCACCCTTAATGTGCACCTTGTGAAAGGTAGATTCGGATTCAGTGGGTCTAAGGGGGAGGCTGGCGATGCTGCATTTCTATCAGGCTCCCAGGTGATGCCCTTGATGCTGGTCCACTGAACTCAGAGTGGAGTGGAGGCCAGGTTGTAACCAGTAAGCATCTGTATGTAAACACTTCCATGTAAGCATTCCTGGGAAATTGCCTAATAAGATCTCAGAAGAAGGGGTCTGCAGCTCCAAGACTCCTTTTTACATTCTATATAAACGTTCACACCTAGCTTTCTAATTTTTTTTTTTTCTTAAAGGACCCTCTTCCACCACCCACTGATAAGCCTCAGGTCTCATGAAACTTGGATCTTCCCTGTCTGAGAGCATTTGAGAGAGCTAAGATCTAGCTTGGACAGTCTGGGTCCCATGCACTTTGATTTGGATATCAGGAGTTGTGGAACTTTCTGCTTCCATTTCCTGCTCCGTGATCTCAGACAGCTTTCAAAGTTAGAGGCACAGTAAAGCAGAGGAGGAGATAACCAAGGAAAGGCATCCTGTAGATTAGCTGACAGGTGGTGTGAAACCTGGAACTCAGGCAGTGTTTTTCACGAGCTACTTCAAAACTCTGTATGTTGTGTGAAATCAAATTCACATTTTATGGCAACACGAGGAAAAATTAAACATAAAAACTTCCTCTGCCCTTTGGCCTCCTCTCTCCCTTCTACTGTGCACTGTGGATCTGCATTATACATCAACAAAACCTTCCCACCGGCAGAAATGCCAGCTCACCCATAAAAAGCAACATTCTCCAAGCATCAACAAGACAAATCCTTAAAAGATAACATTCCTTCTTGATCTTGTAGAAGGCCACAATTACCCATGACCCACTACTTGCTAGACTGGATAAACTGTCAATAATATGTCATTTAATGTACAGCCCTCTGTCACAAAAACTTACATAATTGTGCTGTGACCTCTAATGGGGGGAACGGTTCTCAGAGCTCTCTGAGAGTCTATTCCCGGGTTATAATCCTCAGTTTGGCTCGAATACAATCTTCCATTTATTTCTTAGATGGGCTGATTAATTATTTTGTCGACATAGGAAACTGATTATAAAGCAAATACATTTTGTCCAGGGGAGGTGCAATTGATCCCCACCTACCTTTGGAACACAACAGTATCGCATCCCAGGCCCATTCTGGCGTTTCTGACTACCTATATATGTGTCTGCTTTTTTTCATTCTTCTTTGAGGTTGTTGAAATAACTGATTTGTTTTCCATTGCTTAACAAGTTAAATAAAATCTTGGACCTGTGTTCCCTTTATGTGTATGAGCATAATTTTACCTTTCAAGAGGTGGCATGCTTTTACCTTTCAAAAAATATTTCCCTTTAACATGGTCCCCCTGCATGTACTCCCACCCCATCCATCCCAGTCCTGCAACCGACTGACCAGTCTCTCCCTTTGGGAGTCCTGACAACAGTGGAAGAGGCAACGGCTCCCAATTCCTTCTCCCCTTGGGAGCTAACGTTAGATCTCTAAGAGTACCGAGGCTTTGCTATGTCCCAGGACTCCCTGCTATGCCTAGGACTCCTATGTAGGAGAAGCAGTAGAGTCCAGAATCAAAGGCACAGGCTTTGGTGCCCAAACACCTGCTTTGCATCCAGTGCTACCACTTCCTGGCTGTGTGGCTCTGGACAATTTACCCAATGTCTCTGAGACCTGGTTTCACCTGCCCTCTGGGCACTATTCATAGAAGCTGTACTGAAAAAGTCGTAAGGATTAAATCTGTGCAGATCTGTGAAATGCTCAGCACAAGGCCTGGAATTAAATGAATGCCTGTTTGGCCACGCCTGTTGAGATGACATTCAATATTTTTTTGTCACGATGAGACATGTTTTCCACTTTCTGCCCTCATTCACTCTCTACAAGTCTCCCCGCTGCTCTGTGGCCCAGGAAGCTGACCCCCTTGTCCTCTGACTTCTGGTTGGCTGCTGCCAATCCAGCCCCCCTTCCCGTCTCTGGAGCTGTCTTGGGTGGGCAGGATCCATCAAAGGGCACAGCTCCTGCCAGGCTGCCATTGCCGCCTCCAGGTCCTATAACTGCCCTTCCCCCGTCCCTTCAGGACTTCAGCGTGGTCCTAGCCCCGTGTTCCTAGTCCTGCATGGCTGCGTATCCACGGCAGGGTATGTCCCTACACCTGCCCACTCCTTTGTAAATATTATAGTTCCTTTACTAAACACTCCTCCAATAACCCACACCAAGAATGCCATCTGTATCCTGTCGCGACCCTGACACAGTGATTGCTATTTTTAATACTCACTCTTATGTGTTCATTTCTATTCTTAAGTGAGCGATGCTCCTCTGAGCCTCGCGGAAACAGAGTCGGAACCTTTGCACCTGTTTCACCTTAGCAGCGAGTCCTTCGCGGGCATGAAACCAACATCCCATCCCGGAAGGTAACATTCCTGTTCACGGCTGACCAAAACATACACAACGTCCACGGAATGATGTAAATTATGATGCTTTTTTTTTCTTCCCCCAGGCACCCTGCCTCAGGTGTCCAGGAGTCCCTCCTCTGGTGTCCCGCCGGCTTCTCTCCCTCCCCTGCCCATTGCCCTTGTTTTCCTCAACTCCCACCTCCCCCATGTCCTGGCTCCATCTCGGAGCAAGGACGGTGGGCCCCTCTGGTGGGTCATCTGAGAGAGCTCTAAGTCCAGCACTTGCTACAGAAAGGAGCATCTTCAACTCGTACATGCCTCTCTCTTGTGAGCTGCCTAACACCCATGTGTTACGAGGCAGATATGACCGGTTCACTGAACAGTCTGCGTTCTGTAAGGCTACAAATGACCGTTATATCTTCTCCAACTGCTGCCTTCAAGTGTGTTCTGTCTAATCTCTCTTAATGAAACAAATTCCCTAACTCTACTCGTTTCCAGGTTTCAGAAGTCCAGTCCTGGGCTTCCCTGGTGGCACAGTGGTTGAGAGTCCGCCTGCCGATGCAGGGGACACGGGTTCGTGCCCCGGTCCGGGAAGATCCCACACGCCACGGAGCGGCTGGGCCCGTGAGCCATGGCCGCTGAGCCTGCGCGTCCGGAGCCTGTGCTCCGCAACGGGAGAGGCCACAACAGTGAGAGGCCCGCGTACCGCAAAAAAAAAAAAGTCCAGTCCAGGCTCATTTCAAGTTTCGATCGCCCATCCCAGTGAACTCTCATCTCCCAGCCCCCAGAAAATGCCTGGCTTTGACCCCTGGGGTCTTGGAGGGAAGGGGAGTGGTCCTCCCTTCAGCTCCTTCCCCGGCATCTCTCAGCCTCCCTCCTCTCCCGTGTTAAGGGTTGAGAGGCAGGCTGGGGAAGAAGAGACAAATGTTTCTGAACTGGTGCTGTTCTTCCTATTTGAGGCTCTCCCGGCTTCTCTGGCAATGCCTTCTGCTGGGCTGGCAGCCAGCACAGGCTTTCTCCTGGGGCAGATAACTAAGTTGTACCGGAAGCCCTGGGAGAGGGGCCTCCCACCCTCATTTCCCTGTCCTGAACCATACCTTCTGGCTAGACATCTGCCAGACGCCTCCGGGGTAGATAAAGATGGTTGCAGAGTCTTTGCCTCAACTTCCAGCAGATGAAGAATCTCTTTCCTCTCCCCTTGAACCTGGGCTGGCAGAATGCGGCAGAAGGGACACTCTGGGAGTTCTCGGCCTAGGCCATAAGAAACCTTGCAGCTGCCACCAGGATCTCTTGGAACGTTCCCTGGGAAACGCGAGCCACCACGACAGAAGTCTGACTATTCTGAGATCGCTGTGCTGGCAGAGTGACTTGCAGGCACTCTGATCAACAGTCCCTGCTGAGCCCAGCCTTCCAGCCACATCCCAACAAGTCAACAGCCCAGCCCATCCACCAGCTGCATACAACCAAGGACCTCGGGCGACGCCACACAGGACAGAGGAATTCTCAGCACAGCTCTGCCCGAATTCCTGACCCACAAACTCAAACTCATGACATATAAAAAATGGCTGTTTTTTTAGCCATTGCACTTTGGGGTGGCTTGTTACACAGGAATAAGTAACCAGAGCGACCCCATAGCTCCTGTCCTTGGTGCTGGAGTAATCCCTTGGGTGGGTTAGTTGCAAGATGGTCCAAATCAAGCCACATCTCTTGGTGTCTACATGACTCACAGCTGCTCTGTGGTTTTGTTTCTCTTCCCATCTCTCTCTGATTCTTCTCCTCCTGCCCAATTCTGGGGTGACTCTTTTGGAACTCCTTTCATCGGCTTTGAGATGAAGCACTACCCCTTCTGTCCTCCATGGGGAGGGATGGGAGATGAAGCCACGCTACCCCTGGGTTCCCACCAGTAAGAGATAACTCCAAATACATCTGGCTGATGAGGGGGTAGAGGCAGTGGGGCTGCTGCCCGGTGGCAAACCAGTTCATCTGCTTCTTAATGAGCCCCGGAGACAAGTCAGTTTAGTAATCTCTTTGATACTTCTTTACTTTCAACTTTGGGTCCCAGTTGTTAATTGTGAGGTTAAATAAATATAGCTTTTTCTTTCCCACCTTAGGCTGGAAACTGAGAAATGACAAAGGTGTAAGGCAGGTGGAGATCAAAATATCAGTTGTATTTCTGATAAAACTAGAGCAGACAATGTATTCAGATCTGGCCAGAGGACTTGCTAATACTGCATCCCAGAATTTGATGTATTTACCTCGCCAGTCTTGGGCAACCCTGGAAACTCATTGGCCCTTCTCCGCAGAGGCAGGGATTTACTGCTAAGATAGCCGCACAGCTGAGAGAGGACCTGAATACATACTTAGCGCAGGCAGGCGGGTCCCCAAGAGGGACAGAGAGGGAAGCGGCTGGGCTACCACACCTGGTCTGTCCCAAGCTTGTCACTCAATTAATTCCTCCTCTTCTACTGAATAAATGAAGGGGCAGAAGGAAGTGAAGATTCTCTTCGTTAAAAACAACAACAAATAAAACAATGACCAGCCAGGGACTTCCCTGGTGGTGCACTGGTTCAGAATCCGTCTGCCGATGCAGGGGACACGGGTTCGAGCCCTGGTCCGAGAAGATCCACATGCCACGGAGCGACTAAGCCCGTGCACCACAACTACTGAGCCTGCGCTCTAGAGCCCATGCACCGCAACGAAGAGTAGCCCCTGCTCGCCACAACTAGAGAAAGCCCGCGTGCAGCAACGAAGACCCAATGCAGCCAAAAATAAATATAAATAAATTTATTTATTTTTAAAAAAATGACCAGCCAAACAAAAACACACACGTAGGGGAATAAGTATTTTCCCCAACAGCTACCTCTTAGGAAACAAGTTAGTCCCACTTGGCCTCCTGCTGTACACATTTCTGTTCCATCACCCTGTGCTGTTGGATATCTTTGCTTCCCGCTTGAGACCCGTCTCCATCCTGGCTCGCCTGCTGTGTGCCTGGGGAGGCTGCCCCCAGAAGTGCACCCCATGAATGGGGCTCCTGGGCCCTTTGGATTTTGCTCGGCTTTGCCCAACGGCAGGCACTGGCAGGAGAGTGAAAGATGGGAGGAGAATGAGGCTGGGGGTTTATCCCCTGGCCTCCCCACACCAGTTCACTGAGGCTTGGCTGTGTCCCTTTACCAAAGGGCACGGCTCCCATCAGGCAGCCATCTCTATGAGCCGCCTTCTCTGGGGACCTGGAACCACTGGCCCTCTTTCCCTCCACAGCTACAGGACGCAACAGCTCTGACTTTCGTCTGCCTGGGAATTTTCTTCCACCTATTCCTGGCTGACTCAAACCCTGCCCTCAGCTTTGTAGGGTCCCTGCATTGAACAATCCACAAACTATCCCTTGTGAGTAAGTCATCTGTTTCCCGTCAGAACGATGACTCTTATATCTCTTACCGAAGACTGTCCTTGTCAGGGGAACGAAGGCACCACTCTACCACACCAGCTGTTATGGACTAAATGTTTGCATCCCCCCAGAATTCTTATGTTGAAATTCTGACCCCTGAGGTGATGGTATTGGGAGGGAAAGCCTTCAGGGGATGATTAGGTCATGAGGGCAGAGCCCTTATGAGTGGCATTAGTGCCTTTACAAAAGAGACCCCTCTGAACTTCTGCCACGTGAGGACACAGTGAGAAGATGGCCGTCTATCAACCAGGAAGTGGGCTCTCATCAGACAGTGAACCTGTCGGCACCCTGATCTTGGACTTCCCAGCCTCCGGAACCATGAGAGATGAATGGTTGTCATTTAAGCCACCCAGTCTACGGTGGTTTTTTATAGCAGCCTGAATGGACTACAACACGAGCCTCATGTCAAAGGACCTCACGGGGTCCTTACACTTTAACCCGCACCCTATTCCACACTGCCAAGATAGTGGTAGACAAACTGAGAATTAAGAATCATTCCCGGAACTTCCCTGGCAGTCCAGTGGTTAAGACTCCACGCTTCCACTGCAGGGGGCACGGGTTCAATGCCTGGCTGGGGAACTAAGATCCTGTATGCCGCATGGCGCAGCCAAAACAGAAAAACAAACAAACAAAAAACCTCATTCCTAGGAGGACATACTTCCAAAACAGGTACAGACATGAGAAGCCTCCAAATTTTGAAAAGTGAATGAGAGAAGGGTAACATAGTGGTTAGAACCTTGAGCTCTGGAGTCAGACAGTTTGACCGTTATTTCCAACATCCTGTGTGGCCTTGGACAAGCCACTTTCCATCTCTCAACCTCCTCTTCCTCACCTGTACAGATAACAATAGTTATAAAGATGAAGTGAGGTAATGCTTGGGTACATAGCAAATGCTCATTAAACACTAGCAAGGAACAGCACATACAACTGAGCAGACACCAGAGTGCCCATTCAAGAGGGTGAATGAAGGTTAAAATGTCGCCCCAGCCCTAGTCACCAAGCCAAGGGGGACCGTGCACACTGTCCCAGGCACCTGGAAACTCCCACTAAATGGTGGCTCAAAATGCCCTTTTTTTTTTTTTTTTTTGCGGTACGCGGACCTCTCACTGTTGTGGCCTCTCCCGTTGCAGAGCACAGGCTCCGGACGCTCAGGCTCAGCGGCCATGGCTCACGGGCCCAGCCACTCCGCGGCATGTGGGATCTTCCCGGACCGGGGCACGAACCCACGTCCCCTGCATCGGCAGGCGGACTCCCAACCACTGCGCCACCAGGGAAGCCTGCTCTTTTGTAATATGACCTTAGTGAGTTGACAGCAGAACATTTACAGATAAAAGGATTATCCCTTCTATCACACATGGCTCTCAGAGTTCTTACCTGGGCCTAACCAGGACCAAAGATAAGACAGAAGAAAGGCAATGACAGACATACAGCTGCTCCGAGGTGTCTTTCACATGCATATGTTGGAATGGGAAGAGATATTTGATCACTATAGTTCCAGTTTAGTGGCTTGTGAGAATTGGGCACCCTCAGAAGCCCTGCAACAAGCATAGGAGAGGTTCTGAGACCAAGACTGATGGGTGAGCAACTTTAATTACCCCAGAACTGTGTTAATGGCCCTTGGGATATCTTATAGCTATTCTGACACCTGGGAACATGGCATTTTCCCATTAAAATGCCAATTATCCTTGAGTACTTCTGCAAATCCATCAGCTGGAGGCTGCCGGGTTGTCAAGTGATGCCGTTTGATGGTTTGAAGCAAACCTATAAGATCAAGGGCATTTTATCTGGTAGTTCATGACTGTTCAGAGTGCTGTCCCACCCCTGCCTGCCCCTCCCCCTAACAAAACAGGCACCCACGCACCCACACGTGTGCGCACGCACATGTGCACGCACACACACACACACGCACGCACACGCACGCACGCACACAGTGCACTAAGCAGAAAGTTCAGAATCTCTGTTTCCAAGTAGCTAAGGAAGAGGAAGTGTTCAGGAGCTGGGAGTCAGCAAGAAAATCAAGATCTGGATAAGAGCGCCCAAATGGCACTTTTCTTCATCTGGATAATTGAAAGCACGAGCTCAACAGAAAACATATCTCTTTGGGGAAATCAGCTGATTGACCTCATCTGACTACCAGGAGACAGCATCGGCCTGCAAAATACCCACTTCACTACGTGGCTTCTCTGCTGGAGATTAGTTACATCTGAAGGGTTTGCTAAAGCTGGAGTGTGGAGCCTCAATTGGATGCGCTCTCCCAGGACACCTCTGCCTTGTTTCTGCATGGCCTTGGGTTTGGCTTATCCAGATTCTTGCTTCTGGAAGACGTGCTCATTGAGGGGTCGTGCTCGAGTACATGGAGTTCTTCGGGAAGGTGGTCATAGATCTGTTTGGTCCTTAACTTCTTGGAACTATGTTTAAACTCAATCATAAATCTAAATGATTATGTAGTAGAAGACCAAGCTTTTTTATTTTGTTTTGTTTTTATCAGTTCTATTACAGAATAGCAGTATGGTAATATGTCGAAAAGCGTCGAATATGGATCCAGATGCTGAACTTCAAACTTCACCTCTACCACTTATCAGCCATATGAACTTGGACAAGTTATTTAGCCTCTTTGGACCTCAGTTTCCTCATCTGTAAAATGGGGATAATAGTCATACTGACCTCTCATGCTTGTCAAGTTACATCCGTTAATATCTAAAAAGGCCTTAGGGCAGTATCTGACCCACTGTTAATGCTCTAATAGGGAGAGTATTATTGGTTGGGTGTCTAAACAGTATCAAAAATGTAGCTGTTTTAAAAGAAAAATTTTAAACGTTCTTCCATTTCAAAGGCTATGCCATTTTTATAACTGAAGGAGAGTTTGCTGTAGCAGGTCATGTGACGGCTGATCCAGTCTGCAAAGAGCTGGTGGTCATGCCCCCGTAGCAGCTGTTGTTGGTGCCACCCCAGGTCCGCGTTACCAGGCCAGAGTGCCCGTCACCCAGCTGTTACAGCGCAGCCAACACATTGAATCTGTGGACCTTTTTCATCTTGCCAAACCGAGGCTTTATACCCATTAAACAACAACTCCTCATTTTCCCTCACCCCAGTCCCTAGAAACCACCATTCTACTATCCGTCACTATGAATTTGACTACTCAAAGTACCTCCTATAAATGGAATCACACAGTACTTGTTTTTTGTACGTCTGCCTTATTTCACTTAGCATGATGCCTTCCAAATTCATCCAAGTTTTGATGAACTTCCTTTTTAAGGCTGAAAAATATTCCATTGTATGTGTATACCACGTTTTGCTTATTCATTCACCCATCCACGGACACTTGGGTAGCTTCCACCTTTTGGCTGTGGTGAATGATGCTGTGTGAACATAGGTGTGCAAAGAGATGACTGTTTTAAGCCACTAAGTGTTGGGGTGACGTGTTACATAATAATCGATAACTCGAGTGTGGCACAGGTGTGATATACCAACCGAGCCTGCTTGCCACTGGGCAGGAGCATCATCTGTGGGACAGTCCACGCTCCAGGGCTCCCCACGGGATCATGCGCAGGTCCGACTTCTGAAACCACATCTGCCTGTGCACTGCCTGCCTTATCCTGCTTCCCTCCCTCCCCGGTTTCTTCTGAGAGCGCTCCTTCCATGTATCACTGGCTCCAAACTCCCCACCTTAGGCTCCACTTCAAGGGCACTGAGCTAAGAGAGCTGATGCCATGTTTCCAGGATGGAGTGAGTCACCAGCGATGGCTGCAGGGGTGTCACTGTGATCTCGAGGCCTTGCACACAACGTCATGGTTCTTGATCATTTAAATACTTTGGTGGGTGTATTAGAGTTCTCCAGAGAATCAGAATTGGACCACATGATTTAAAAGGCTAATAAGTCCCATAATCTGCCTTCTGCAAGCTACAGACACAGGAAATTCAGTAGTGTAGTTCCTGTCTGGGTTCGAAGGCCTGACAGCCAAGAGCATTAATGGTATAAGTCCCAGTTTGAGGCCAGGAAAAGATGGCTGTCTCAGCTCAAACAGTCAGGCGGAAAGAGAATTCTCCCTCCCTCCACCTTTTTGTTCTATTCAAGCCCTCAACAGATTGGATGAGGGCCTCCCTGGGGAGGTCCATCTGCTTTACTCAATTTACCAGTTCAAATGCTAATCTCATGGGGAAACGCCCCCACCAACACTCCCAGAGCAATGTCTCATCAAATATGGGCGCCCATCACCCAGTCAAGTTAACATAAAATTAACCATCACAGTGGGTATTAACTCACTTAAGATGGTAAGCAGCAACTGTGCAGTTATATTGAAGCTAAAAAATAGTCTTCTCCTGACCCCAGTGTTCTTTTGGAATTAAAATCCTTCAACTCTGGAAAGGGTGTTAAGCCAGAGCAAGCCCAGCAAAAGTGCCTCGACTGTATCTGCAGTGTCTCGCACTTGACAAAGTGTCTCAGTGTGCATTCTCTCTGTGTGTCCTGCAGTCATGCTGGGAGGTGTGCAGGGAAGAGTCACCTTGTTGAACAGATGAGGAACAGAGAGGTTAAGTGGATGGATCAAATAGATGGCAGAGCTAGAATGAGTACAAAGTAAGTGTTTCAATGCCTTCTGCAGGCTCCCTGCTTCTACTCTGGCCCCCCGCAATGCACGCCCCACATGGTAGACCCAGCGACACTTCACAGTGCAAATAGGGCTGTATCGCTCTTCCGGAGACCTCACCATGGGTCCTTATGGCACTTAGAATAGAAAGCAAACTCCCTGTCATGATGGGGAGGCCCAGCCTCGTGCTAGGCTGCTCTTTCCCAGGGCTTGTCCATGAAGCTCTGGCCACTCTGACCCTCAGGAAGGGTCCCGCACACATCAAGCCCCTCAAGGCCTCTTGCCGTCACCCTCGCCTGCAACACTCGGCTTTGGCTCTTCGAGTTGCTGCCTTTTAAAATATGTCCACAAATTCTTCTATACTCCTCTCTTCAAAAGGTGGAGCCTAATGCTTCTCCTTCTGAATGTGCTCTGGACTCAGTGACCTACTTGTGATAAACCGAATATAGCAGATGTGATAGTGTGTGATAAGACTAGACCATAAAGGACATTGCAGCTTTCTCCTTATTCTCTCTCTGGATCACTCACTCTGGCGGCAGCCAGCGGCCATGACGTGAAGATGCTCAAGCATCCCTAATGAGAGGCCCACGCAATGAGGGACTAAGGTCGCCTGTCAACAACCAATGTGGTCTTCCAACAGCCACAGGAGTGAGTGGGATGGTGCGATGGCTTTGCAGCGTGTCAACTTGACCCGGTTGAACTACAGAATCCCCCTTGTTGTATATTTCCAGGTACGGTCGGCCACAGGGGAAATTCTCTGAGACTTGGAGGGTAGAAGGCGGGCAGCAGCAATTCTGCACCACGTATGCTTTGTCGTTGGTCTGCTGACTCACCCTGTTAATGTGATGCAGGGGCTACGCCAGGTGTGTGTGTTTAGATGTGGCTCAAAAGGTCATGGCTTCTGCAGGAAGTCCTCATCATCAAGGATGAAGACAAGTTTTAGTCTGTCCTTGTGGGTTTCTAGCTTGTGCTCGCGGGGTTTCAGCCTGCTTTTGGTCTTTGCACCTTGACTGCTACTCTCTGGATTTTAGGCTCCGTTATCAGACGTGAGGAGAGCCTGCTAACCAGCCCCCAACACTCCCTGATAGATCTCTCCCCTGCTGGCTCTGCTTGTCTGGTGGAGCTCTGTCAGGTAAACTGCACCATCTTGGAAACTGTTCTGCCAACCCCAGTCAAGCCTTCGGATGACTGCAACCCCACCCAACATCTCAACTAAAACCTCTTGAGAAACTGAGCCCGAACCGCCCGACTAAACCACTCCCAAATTCCTGACCCAAAGAAACTGTGGGATGATAAGTAAATGTTTATTATTTTAAGCACCCATTTGGGGGTAAGTTTTAATGCAGTAATAGATGAATTAAACACCCCATCATAGATGCCCTCCTGGATCACACCCCTATGATGCTGCTTTAGTTTTCATTTCAGCACTCTGTTTATTTCTTTCAAAACACTGATCACAGTCTGCAATTATTTTGTGGATTTCTATGCTTGCTTGCTTTTTATCTGGCTTTCTCACTAGAATGTCAACCTCATCAGGGCATGCAGCTTCTCTTTCTTGTCCACCTATATCCCCAGTACCTAGTTAGTCTAACTCCACTTCTTGCTAGCCATGAGGCTTCGGGAAAATGGCTCTCAGGGCCTCAGTCTCTTTAGGGACAATGATAATTGTACCTCCCTTGTTGGATTGCTGTGAGTCTAAAATGAATGAATGCTTACAAAGCGTTTCAAATATTACCTTACACATGGTAAGTATTCAGGAAGTGTGCGCTGCTAGTATTTTAATATTATGGTAGAAGCTCAATAACTATCTACCGAGGGACTAAATGAAGGAATTTATTGATCTCTTTGACCCATAATCTTAAGCATCCAAGACACACTGAGAAAGTCCCAAAGGCCTCCAGACGGCTAAAACGGATGTCCCGAAGGCTAGTAGCAAAGCCCATCTGATTAACTCACAGGCAAGCTCTTAGGCCATTACTCAGAACCTAATCACTTAATAGTCTTAGCAGATACTTACTAGTCACCTGACACATGCAAAGCATTGTGCTAGGTGATGGGGGAAGGGGACAGAGAGACACTACGGTGAATTAAGCTCATTACCTTCTCTCAAAAGACCATGCTGGGGGGCTTCCCTGGTGGCGCAGTGGTTGAGAGTCCGCCTGCCGATGCAGGGGACGCGGGTTCATGCCCCGGTCCGGGAAGATCCCACATGCCGTGGAGCGGCTGGGCCCGTGAGCCATGGCCGCTGAGCCTGAGCGTCTGGAGCCTGTGCTCCGCAACGGGAGAGGCCACAACAGTGAGAAGCCCGCGTACCGCAAAAAAAAAAAAAAAAAAAAAAAAGACCATGCTATCTAGCGGGGTAAATAGATACAAGAGCCAACAATCACACAACTACAAGACAGTGAGCAAGGTGAGTGGGGGTGGAAGAGAGCAAGGCTGACTATCAAGGTGGCCAGTCTCAATTAGTCACAATTAGAACAGGCATAACAAGCTTAATTATCTGGTTTCTTAGTCCATAATGGATTAGAAACAGCACATTAGAAGAGAAAAAAGGAGGGGTTATTGCTACAGGCAGGTAACGGCAAAAAACTGGTAACTAACAGGAATATAGAGTCATAATTTTAAAAACACTGAAAGCAGAAATTAGATAAGTGAAGCACACTGGTTTAAGTCGATGTAGTGTAGGGGTAACTGCTGCATAAGAGATGAGAGGCACTATAGCACCGTAGTTAAGAGATGGATTCTGGAGCCAGACTGCCTGGGTTGGAACTGCAGCTCTGTTACTTCCTGTCACTTGGACAAGCTGCTCAGCCTTTCTGTGACTCACTTTCCTTGTCTATAAAATGAGGATAATAAGGTTGAGCTACTTGGTAAGGTTGTTGTAAGAATTAAATGAGTTAATATTTGTAAAGTCCTTAAGAAGAGTTCTTGGCACAGCAATTCTGAGAGCCTCTATCAGTCAGGACTGGCTGGGTTTGCTGCGGTAACAAACAGTCCCCCAAATCTCAGTGACTTAAAATAATGAAGACTTATTTTTCACTCATACTCATGTCCATCATCGATAGGCAGGAGATTCTACTCTGCATCATGACTATCTTCATTCTAGGACCCAGGCTCATGGAGTAGCCACCAGCTGTTACAATGTCTATTGCCATAGCAAAGGGAAATGAGCACCTTCCTGGATGGCTCACTGACAACTAATTGTTCATGCCAGAAGTGACATGCTTTCTGGCTCACAGCTCATTGGCCAGCACCAGTCACAAGACCCCGCCCTTCCACGTGCCCAGAATGGGGATGACCTGAATGTTTGTCTAACAGCATGAATCATTACCAGAGGGTCTGTCTGTACTAAGACATCTCATAGTCACGGCTAGGTCACAGAATTTAAAAACTGTACGAACCCCAGAGCTTGTTTTGAGAAAATGAAATCAAGATGCACAGGGAGTCCGTGTTTCTCAGTATCCCTGGATTTGGTGGCTTGAGGGAGGGAGCGGTATGAAGTGAGACTAGTTGTTCATTATGGGACTCTTGTGTGCATTGGAGGACCCCTGATGTCTGCTCTCTAAATGCCAGCAGTGCCCTTCCTCCAAGTCACTGTGACAATCAATAACGCCCTAATCTATTTCCTCATACTCCTGCGAGGTGGAGGGGAGCTATGCCCCTCCTTGCTTAAGAACCACTGGCAAATGTTTAACTTTACAGTGTTGGTTAGAGGCAGAGCTGGTACCCAAACCCAGCTCCCCTCTCCTCAGTGAGTAATCACAATCTTGTCCATTATAGTTTGTTATTGAGAATCAGAGATCAGTGGCTACCTGTTCCTTGAGAGTATGAGTTGGGCCAGTGACTGAGCGATGATTTGCCCCCTAGGAAACCTTGATCATTTTTGCCCTTAGATTCCAAGAGACATCTGGTACCTGTTCCATAAATCCTCCATTTTGCTTAAGCTAGTCTGAGTAGGCTTTTGTCACTCGCTACCAAATTATTTCTGCCTAGGACACATAGCTCTTGGAAACATTTCTTTCAAATATGATTAAAAATTTCAAATGTGTTGCTTGTAAGGATAAGCTTCATTTAGTTGAACAATTTACTTTTGGGGAGCCCTTCCTTTTCCTACTCAGTGGATCAATGAACTACTATGTGTGGTTATTTATGCAAAACCAGTCAGGGGTATGTGATGCCTATGCTGATAAGGAATAGCCTGGAAATAGCCTCAGGAGGATTTCAAGAGGGAGCGGGGCTGAGGGTCAGCTGTGGGATTAGTGTCTCCCTGTCCCACACCCAAATGAGCACATAAAACAGAGACAGTGCATCTCCCTGTGACAGGATGAGTCATTTAACGACTTTCCCTTCTGCTAATGGATAGCCTCTCTTTCAAGCTCCAGAGAAAAACTGACATGATTCATAAAACAGAAAAATAAGATGATATTAAACCTAATACAAGCGTTCAAACCAAATTTATAAGATATTTTGAAAGTCAAAGATCTGGCTGAAGCATTCTAATAATCCCGTATATGGATGAGGACTCCTGCAAAGGTTTATTTGATCCCCACGGATGATAAGCAATTATCCAAACAGCTCTCCTCTGTCCCTGTGGTGTGTCAGCTCACTCACTTTGGATCTCACAGAAAGGAGATGGAGGTCACTGCATGTTCAGTCACTAATCTCGCCGACACTCCGTAGCTGTGGGCACTGCACACTTCGGGGAGGTAGAGGTGATCAAAATTAAAACTTGAAAGAAGCTTATGATTCTTTGTGCCAAAAAAAGCATTACATTCAATGACCACTGTTTCAGGTAAAAATAAAACACTTAAAAGCTATTTGATAATAATGATAATGACACATAAAATGGAGTATGTGTTTATTTGGAGTTGGGGGCTGAGATGAAACTCTGTGACTTATTTCAAACTGTTTGTTCTCATAAAACCCCAGGGAATGCTCACGTGCATCACACAGATGAACAAACTAGAGCCCCAGGGATGGCCTTCCTCGTCCTAGGTCCCACAGCTGACAGGGATGGAACCAGCGTACCCTTCTGTATATTGTAACGGCGTTTTGCGTCGAAGTGAAACATGTAAGAAAGCAGCCTGTGGAACTAGTGTACCTGGGTTCAGAGTCAGGCTCTGTAAGTTACTAGCTGAGTGATCTTGACTTTGTTGATTAGAACTCCTGGTGTCCGCATTTCCTATCCTGAAGAATGGCTTAAAAAATGGTACCAAATAATGAACAGTATAAAGAGCTTATAAGAGGGTCTAGTGCTGAGTAAATGCTCAAAAAAATTTAGAGTCCATTCTTTCCTACAGAAATGGTATATCGGGCACCTTGTATGGATTTTGAACTCACAGGGGCAGACCATCACTTTGTGGTATGACCACTGTTAAAGAAAAAAATTATTCTGACACTTGTTAAAGGTGCTAAAAAAAGACTTCATTCAGGGAGACTACTACACCGGGGCTTTGCAGTAGGGGAGAGAGGTTGGGTTCCACTCTGAATACAACAAGAAAACGTGAGGATTTATAGCCAAGGAGTAGGGTGAAGGGTGTCATCGGATGGAAAATTACTTAGAGGGCAGGGACATTCTTTGCTAAACTGAGCTAACAGGATTCTTGCTGAGAGCAGGCGAGAGTGACCACGTATCACCTGGGGGGTGGTAGGGGATGAGGGATTCTACCTAACTTGACTTAGCAGGATTCCTGGTAAACTTCGGCTTTTGGGGACATGCCCAAGGCCAGGGCCTACTTGAAAAATACGCTCAGAAGAGCCTGGCTAGAGTTTGGTCAAAGATCATCTTTGTCACCACCCACTGGCGCATGACCTGACAGTGCTTGCGCTTGACCACACAGCTCTCCTTTCCCCACTCACCCCAGAGCATCCCTGTTGCTGCTGAGATGTGACATGCTCCTGCACCCCAACATACGCAACACCCCTGGAAGTGTGTATGGGGGTGTTGGAGCACCCTCTGGAGCAACCCTTTGCTGAGTGAGAGACAGGATCTCAAAGATAAATTCTTCTCCCATCCCCTTGACCAGCACCCTGACTTGAGATGTTCCCTTGGTCTCTCTGAAGACAGTGACCAGACAGCAACTGGTTGCTCTTTGTGCCAACTTGGTTCGCACCTTCCCTATCCGCTGTCATTTGTTCCCATTCTCATTCCCCCTTCCCCTCCCTCCAGCGTCCCTGGGATTGCACTTCCCAATAAAATATTAGCATATAATTATTTGCCTCAGGCTCTGTTTTCTGGAGAGTCTGGGCTAAGACAGCTAGCATCACATTTCCCACAGGAGACTGGGGTTGGAAGAATAATATGTTTGAAGGCCTTGTTCAATAGAAACTTAGGTGAAGCAGGATTAAGTTAGGATTGATAGGCAGACCATGCTTGAGGCTGGCTCTGTTTAAGAAGCCTTTCGAATATAGCCCCTCTCTTGGGCTCTTAATATTCAGAAGGTTGGGAATGTAGAGTCCCTGTCCTCAGGAGTCTGACTTCTAGGTAGCCAAACACACCATGAACGGCCACAGGATGATGCAGGCTCTGTCTCCACGGTAACCACCCGTCTATGCCAATGGGCTGTCTTGATGGCCACAAAGGATGATCTCCTCTGTGGTCATCCTCTCTTTCATTCTCCTTGCTCTCTTAATCCCTCTGAATAGCTGAATACCTCCCCACTTTGTCCTAGCTTGCTGTGAACCAGGACCCAGAAAGGGAAGGGGTTATGTACACACACGCTGTGATACTGTGATACAATAAGATATACGTATTCTGGTCTTCATTCCTGGCTCCTGGCCAGAGCTCCTCAAACCTTTGTAATTTCCTAAGCAATAAAGATGCTATGACCATCTTTTGTTCTAATATTTGATCTCTGACTCCACTTTGTGACCCAGCACTCCTAAATCCCTTGGAGTTTCCTGAGTGCATCTTTTGTTTTCACAAGGCCATTCTTGATGGGCTCTTGGATAGCTTCCGGATGGGGGCTGGTCACCAGAAACTCCAAGCCAGGCTTAGAGCCTTGGAACTTTCAGCTCCATCCCCTATCCTCTGGGGAGGGGAGCAGGCTGGAAATGGAAGTTAATAATCGGTCATGCCTACGTGATGAAGCCTCCATAAAAATCCCTAAAGTACAGTGTTTGGAGAGCTCCTGGGTTGGTGAATATTCCACATGCTCAGAGTGTGGTGTAACCCCAGTTCCACGGGGACAGAAGCTTGGACTCTTCTAGCCCTTGCCCTGTCTGCCTCTCTATTCGTCTGCATCCTTTATCATAGCCTCTATTTATAACAAATTGGTAAACATAAGTGTTTCTTTGAGTTCTCTGAGCCATTATAGCAACTTACTGAACGTCAGAAAGGGGTCGTGGAACCTCTGATTTGAAGCCAAGTCGGATGGAAACGGGGTACCCTGGGGACCTACCCCTTGCAATTGGCATTAGAGGCAGAAGACAGCCTTGTGGGACGCAGCCCTTCAGCTATGGGATTTGATGCCAACTCCAAGGGGATAGTGTCCGAATTGAATGGAACCATAAGACGCCAGGTGATGCTGCAGAATTAGGTGGTGTGAGGAAAAACCCACACATCTGATGTCAGCATTATTCAGTACGCAGAATGGAGTTTTTCTTTGCACCCCCAATCTGATGCGCATGTATGTAATTATACTCCAGGACTCATTAAACCATGAAGTATCAAAATGCGTGCACCACTTCATGTCTTTTGCCAGATTCTCTGGGATTTCAAAGTCCATTCAGATGGCATCTACAGTGTCGGTGCTGTGCTTCCCCTATGCCTGGCACGTACTAAACATTTCACAGAAGTGTTTCATTTTGAATCAAAACCTTGTGAAATAATTATTACCCTCAATTTACAAAGGAGGAAAATGAGGTTCTGAGAGATAAGGAACTTGCCAGAATCTCACAGTTAGCTGAATCAGGCTCTGGATCCAGGACTCTGCAACTTTGTAAAGCCCACAGTCACAGGCACTGAGCCCGCCCACATCCTGTTGGTTCTTACCGTCCATTCATGCCTGTGGTGTCGTCTGTGAGCACTTGTGATTCTGCCTAAGGGACTTCTCTCCCAGCACACAGCTTGGGCTGTACCAAGGAGCTGATACGCCTAAGAGCAGCTGTCAGCTAATGACTTAGAGTTGGAGGAAAAATACCCAGCTCCTCGCCCCTTGGGTGGCTTAACTCTGAGGCGTGTTCTACACAGTTTTCTCAAAGCCCCAGTAGGGTTGAGACCCAGTTGGCCACAGCGATAGGATGCTCAGCAACACACGGGATGGCTTCCTTTCTTCCCTGTCTCATTCGCCCATTCCCCTGGTGGGACCACCTCCCAAAGAAACAACTTGTCCTTAAATCCTTCTCTAAGAGTCTGTTTCGGGGAGTAGTATGTGTGTACGTGTGTGTAAGACAGCCCCCACGGGAGAAGTGGTTCCTTATTCCAGAAGAATTTATAATATTCTTAAAGAGAAAACACACACACACACACACACACACACACACACGAAGAGAGAGAAAAAAATGCCAAGACTATTTGCTGAAGGTAGAACTGTGCTGAACTGTGTATGAAAGTGTCAGGGAGGAAAAACATTTACTCTACCCTCTTAGCTTTTGTCCTTGGGGGCTTGCAAATTAAACTGACAACAGATAGATTAGCAAGGAAAAAGACAGACTTAATCGCGGACAGACAGAAACTCACAGAAAAATGTGACTCCATGCGGTGTGGTTAGAATTCGAGGCTTATATACCATCTTAATAGGGAAAGAGGAGGCAGTGCAGGGCACTGACTGGAGAACAAAAGACTGCAGAAAGGCAAATGGGCCACTAGGAGAATAGATGGGAGATAGGATCATTTCGTGACAATGTCTTTTCGAGGTGGTGTGGAAACTTCTATCCCCGGTGATAAGAGTCAATCTCCTCTGGTAGCTCCTGGGGAGGGGATTTATGACAACTTTTGTGTATTTGGGGGAGACTCTGCTTTTAGGCAATAAGAAAATTCAGGAACTCAAATGCCTTCTGCTCAAAATAATTTTTATATCACAGTGGTGTCTTCTGGACTTCACAAGGTACGATGAGCCCTGATGGTACAAAGCTCAGGCAGCCACATCTTTACTATGCCTGAACTTTTACTGGATGATCTCAGATTCTCTCTCTTCTGCCAGCACCTAGGAGGGTACAAAGAGAACCAGGTCTGGGCCTCTGAACCGTTCCTTTCCTCCTCTCGGGTTCTTTCACGAAAATCATAATCTTCCAGCACAAAGCTGGCTTTGCGCGCAAGTAGAGTTCATTGCAGCACGGGAGGGCTGGCGGGCGCCGACGCCTCACCAGTGAGATTACCTCAGAAGTTGCAGCTTCAAGTCCTTCAGTCATCTTAGCTCAGGGTGAAAAGCCTTCAATCACCAGCTGCTAATACAGCTGAGAGCTCAGGTCTGAAGGCAGGAAACAGTATATTTTGGGAATGATCTGTCATTTCATCATGTTTATTCTTCTGAGGTCTTTCTCACATGAGCTCCCAAAATACCCTTCGGGACTCTCGTCAAAATGATATTGACACCACAGGTTCACGTGCCTGGCTCAGGTTATACAAGGTACCTCCCCTCCCCAACTCCCAGCCCACACTGGGATGATCAACACACAAATAAATGGTCTCCTGGCTTCAACCTCTTTTTCAATTCGGGGGGAAAAACAAAAAGAGTTTATATAGTGGGTTAAATGGTGGCCCTCCAGAAAAATGTCCACCCTGAACCTGTGTATGTGACTCTCTTTGGAGAAAGGGTCCCTGCAGCTATAATTCAGTGCGGAGCTCAAAATGAGATCATCCTGGATTTTCTGGGTGAGCCCTAAATTGAAGGACAATAGTTTTTATAAGACGGAAGAGAAGAAGACAGAAGAGGAGGTCATGTGAAAATGGGAGGAGACTGGAGTGACGTGGCCACAACCCAAGCGATGGCAGGATCTACCGGAAGCTGGGAGAGACAAGAAACGGAATCCCTCGCAGGGAGTGCTGCCCTGCTGGCACGTTGATCTCAAACTTCTGGCTGCCAGGCAGTGAGTTAATAAATTTCTGTTGTTTTAAGTCACCCCTTTTGTGGTCATTGGGTATGGCAGCCACAAGAAACAAATACAAGTTGCTAAACAACTTCTGGTCCTACAGATGAGGGCTCTAACCAGTTCATCTTCATAATGATACTTTAAACTAAGGATTAACATAGCCCCATTTCATAGACAAGGAAACAGAAACAGAGTTTAAGCGACTTTCCCAAGTACACTTAGCAAGGAAACGGCAGAACTTGGCTTCAAATCCAGGACATCTGATCCCAGGGCTCACTGCTTTAATGACTGTGTTCTCCTGTCTCTTCAAGTGGAATTACAGGCAGGATCTGCAACACACCTCCCCCCAGGTAGCATTAGCTGGGACGTGGTCCTTCCCTGCCCTCCCTCGACAAGCAGGATGAGCTACTTGGACTCCAGCTCAGCAGGGTGTGAAGCAGAGTCACAGGGTGGTTGGTTCATTCCTGGCAGTGGAGTGGTGGTGTCCCAGAGAGATGCTTCCTGTTAAATTCCATTGTGCATCTTCCTGTTGACTGAAATATTGGAACTGCCTTGGTTTCTGCCCATTTTCTAATATCCAGTCCTCCAGTCCCCCTCCAGTTCTTCCAGATTCCTTTTTCATTGAAGCGAGCCAGAGTTTGTTTCTGTTGTTTGAAATCAAGAATCTGACTGATTTTGGGGAAAAGTCGGTACCTGGTGAAAACCAGGTAAAGTAGATACCTCAGTGCAATGGCAGCTCGCCCCGTGCCTACTTGGAGGTTAGACTGAGTACTTTGACAAATGCCCCTGCCCCAAATAAATCCATTTTGCGATGTACGAGGAGACAATGTAGATGTTGCTGAGGGTCTCAAGGAAAGTGGGAAAGAACATTTACAGCACAGACAGAACTCTATAAGACTCCTGGGAAAGCTCCTCTGTCTTCCCCCTAGGTTTCTCTTAAGGAGTTGGCTGTCCCATCTCCCCTGATCCCCCAACATTCTGTACAGTTCCGCTCTGGCCCTCAGTTCACATTCCCCACTCGACAGACAAGGGCCCTGAATCTAGCCTTTTAAAAAGCAGTTCAATGAACATGTGTTGTTTCCTAACATCTTTAGATATTCAAGCTGTGTAGGCCCCAGTTTATGGACCTCCCCATATGTACTCAGCTTCACGATTCTAAACGTCATTCTTCAGGCAACCTGAGCCAAAACATCTCCCAATAAAAAGATATTTCCTGGGTGGCTGGCCATTCGCTGTACTGGAGAAAATAAAACCTTCCTCTCAATATTCTATCCCTGAAGGGCCCACACCCACATGCCAGGCCCGCTGATCATCCACGCAGCAGCCCCAGTCTCCCCTGGACAAAGAGCAAATCTTTTGCACGGTCTCCATCATACCTGCTCCGGGGTCCAGGACTGACCTGACCCACTGAGGCTCTGGCCCCTCCCACTATTTCCGGGCCCAGGAGAAGCAGCGCACTTTGGGGGGTGGAATTTGACTTCCTCAGCAGCTACTTGCATGGGATAACACAACCCAGAAACACAGTAAGTCAACGCACCACGGGGCTATCACTGACCAAATGACAGACGCGGGTGTGAAGGAGCCAGCAGTCAAACTCCTGTCCACTGTCCTCCTGATGGACTACTTTGAGGCCCAAGGATCCAATATCACCTCTCTGCAGTGCCCCGTGTGACCAACCTGTTAGGTCTCACTGTGAACCTGCTGCTGGTTCAGCAATTTGCAATTTTCCCCCTCACTCTTGTGACCTGGGATTGCATCCCCCAATAAGTACTGTCAGATAAGCATGGCCTCAGGCTCTATTTTTCTATGGACCGTAGACTAAAATACCTCCTAAGAAAAATAGGTCTCTCTTGGGTACCCGGGCAGATTTTGTTCTGAAAAAAATAATAAATTTACCACATTATTATACCAAGGAAGGAGTCCATATCTGTATGCCTGAAACCTTGAAGAACTCCGGCAAAATGTGACGATGCAAGAGAAGATTCAAAGACTGACTCGACCCAAGTGCAAAGAAACAATTAACTTGGAAAGGAAGGCAAAGAGTCTGCAAGAATGAAGTACGATCATGACCACCATTCTCGTTGTTGTCATCGCCACCATCATCGTTATTATCACGATCACCATCATCATGATCCCCATCCCCATCACCAGGACCACTATCCCCATCATCACCATCAACATCACCATCACCAGGACCACGACTATCCCCATCAACATCGTGGCTAACACTTTCTCAGAGCTTACCCTGTACTAAGCACTCTTCTGAGCACCATATGTCTGGGTTCATTTAATCTTCATGGCATACCCAGGAGGCCAGTATTATTATTATTCCCAGCTAAAAGAAGAAGAAACTGAGGTTTCGAACTGTTAGTGAATTACCCAAAATCACACAAGTCGGGAGTGGCAGAGTTGGGACTTGAAGCCAGGCACTTACCATCAGAGCCCAGCCTGCTAACGTTACCACATCACATTCTCTTTCCCCTTCATCTGCGTATCAGTGATTTAGACACGGATGAACACAATCTCTGAAAGAACCCAACCTGACTCCCCATAATTCATAAAGAGAGACTATTCTCCATAAGAATAAGAAAGCAAGCAAACATAAATTAATATTTGCGGCAGTGGAGAGAGGACCAATCTGAAAAAATAAGCAAATGTCTTCTTATGAAAAATAAACATGTGAAAACTAGGTAATTTTCTATTGGTATTTTGAACTGGACTCAAGGGCACATCATATCTATGAAATGAGGGCAGACAGTCATGAAGAAAAAACATAATTCAGTATCTGATAAAGACTGAATGAAGATGAAAATTACTGGTATCGCATTAAAAAAATATGTCAAAGATATTTCAATAAAGCTGTTACACACACACACACAATAGGAGCAGTGTGTTTCCTGGGTTACTACAGAAAACTAAGAACAGATAACCATGCTTAAGAACTTCTTTAAACATTCTGCAGAAAAGATTAAAATCGCAGAATGATGGGGAAAAGAAGAGAACTAAAAATAATAAATCCATAAAATCCAACATACATGTAACAGAACACCTAGATGGAAAGAACAGACCAGACTGTCTGGAAGTCATGAAGACCTGAATTACGGTCTTATCTCTACACCAAGACTCACCTGCAGCAGAATGGACACTGTCCTACACAATGGGGTAGGATACCAGTCAGGCTGGTGCCTTGTAAAGAATGAGTCTCAAGGTTGCACCTGTTAAACTGACCTCTAACCTGGCAAAGGGTGTAAGTGAGGTCAATCCAGCAGTGGGAGTCTGTGCACTTTCAGTCTCTATTCCACTGTAGAATCAATTTATTGATCCTCTGGGAGGTCATCAGACCTCCCAGAATACTCTGTTACTGCTCTCGCAGAAGTTCCAATCTATTGAGGGACTTGATATACTCCTAAGATACCTGAAATCCTGTGTAAGGAAGATGGTCCTCACAGACCTTGGAATATCCTTTTCTTGCTTCTCTCTACTTGCTTGTCTTTCTGCAAACTGACAGCTAAAAAGACTCATTTCCCCACCTCCAAGTCTCCCTCAATGGTGTCAGTGCTAAATCTCTTAGATATTGTTCTGAACAAGCCAGCTTATTTTAAATATGGTTATTTGAAAATATTAGTTTATGGCTTGTTTACAATTATACTTAAACCTATAAAGAAAATGGCCTTGGGATCAGTCAGACCTGGGTTTGAGTCCTGGCTCTGTGTGACCTTTATTAAGTGACTCAACCTCTCTGAAGGGTAGGTTTCCTCATCTGGATAATGGAAATAGTAATACAGTAGCACAGTACTTCAACTTTACTGTGAGCACCCTGTTAGAATGTGGCTGTTCTTTAGTAGGGGGGTGGTGCCTGAGAGTCTGCATTTCTGACAACTCCCAGGTCCTGCTACCGCTACTCTGAAGGACAGGGTTGGCAATCTATGGTCTTTACCCCAACTTTGTTCAGCCCACAGCTAAGGGTGTTTTTCATATTTTTAAAGTGTCCTCAAACAAACAAAGAAGAATATGTGACAGAGACATATGCGGCGTGCAAAGCCAGAGAGTAAAATATCTACTATCTGGTTCTTTACAGAAAAAGTGTGCTGGCTCCTTCTGCTGTAGACGCTGTTTCTGGTGGTGCCCCATGCCTTGTACCCTTGGCCCACCTGAGTTAACCAGCAGCTGCAGGTAAAGGATTTTCCCAGCATTCTGACATCTTCTCACCTCAAGTACCTGGGCTCCCCCTTCTCTGCCTGAAGGCCTTTGTAGGCACCATGAGAGCTTGATCAGGGCCCGAACACCTAACTGGAGGAGGATTAATGCCCAGGGGTGACCATAACAAATAGAGGAGGGAGTCCGACAAATGTTTCAGAGTCCCTGTGGGTGGATTCCCAGAACATTCCCATGCGATTGAGTTCCTGTGGTCAACAGCAGGGACCTGTTCTTACAGCATCCTTCATTGGTTTTATCCCTTCTTTATCTCACTTCTGATTTGCTGGAGCCAGCTTGTACTGGTTTATGAGAGCCAAGGGCGTATCTCCTCCAAACTCTGTGTTTTAGTGATGTCATCATGGCAACCTGAAATTGGCCCTGGTGGCATATTTACACCATGGAGATCACCCAGTGCTACAAATCAGGTGGTGGTTGTTTTTGTTGGAGAGCTGGTTGTTAAACATTTACCAGCACACCACTTCCTCACGTGTTCTTCCTGGCACTTCTGCCCAATTAAATGCCTGTCCCCAAGCCCTGGTCTCAGGTCAACTTTAAGTAGAACCCAAACTAAGAGAAGTACCTACCTACTTCAGCATTTTGGCAGAAGAGAAAAACACACGGGATCACATTTGAGAATCACAAGGTGACTTGGTACATGATAGTCAATAAATGTCAGTTCCTTGCTCTCTCTTCCCGTTCCCTTAGCAAAGGGGAGACCCTCCAGTGTTTCCCGGGGCACCTGCAGTGCAAGCTTTCTGTATCAATGTCATTGTCAGCTCCAGCTCACAGGGCCGTCTGGTCACTCTCCTGGAGGTTCTGGAATGACTTCCTTGGCATGTGTCCACACACACAACCACACACAATGGGCAAAAGGAGATGGGATAAAACTTTAATCGGCGTCGGGAAGGAAGCATATCCACTGCAACCACATGAAACTGAAAACGTGTGGGCAAGGCAAGCATGACGGCACTGGAGTGTTTTGCCAATTCCGACTAACACGATGGAAACAATGCCCCTTTGTGTAGAGTTAGGTATGTACACCAGGGCTGGGAGGCTGGAGGCTCTTTCAGGTGCTGTGCTCTGTGGTTAGGACTCAGAGCAAGAAAAGAAAAGACGAGACCCAGAGAGGCACAAAGGAGAGAGAAAGAAAATGTAAGGTCAGAAAAGGGGTGGCTCAGAAGAAAGTGCTAGGTACCACCCAATATCCATTTCCCCTTCCTGGTTAGTAACAGACCCAATTTTGAGTACAGCAGAAAGATCACATTACCAAACTTCCCGTGCAGTTGGGTGTGGCCTTCATTCTGGTCAGTGAACTAAAGAGTGGAAGTTTTAAGTGGGACTTTCAGGAGGGTCCCTTAAAGGACGCTGACTCATCTGAGGCTGTTTTGCTCTCCCCTGCTTTTTCCTGGAATTTGGCTGTGACAGCTGGAGCTCCAGCAGCCACCCTGGATGGTGAGTTGACCGAGAGGATGGAAGCCAGCGCTGAGGATGATGGAGCAGAAAGATAGAAAAGATCTGGGTTCCTGACGACAAGGTTGCTAGCCCCGGACCGCTACCTCAAGATCTCTCTGCGTAGGAGAGAAACTGATTTCTTTCTTGTTTTTGCCACTGACGTTTTGAGGCTTTTTTTTGTTATATGCGACTAACCTAAACCAAACT
Organism: Monodon monoceros; assembly: GCF_005190385.1. Lineage (NCBI taxonomy): Eukaryota > Metazoa > Chordata > Mammalia > Artiodactyla > Monodontidae > Monodon > Monodon monoceros. The sequence continues at coordinate 84,146,241 of NW_021703780.1, forward strand.
AATCCAGGAGGTGAAAATGATAAAAAGCGGGTGACAGAAATAGGAAAGTAGAAGGAGACGAAGACAAGACGTATGGAGTATGAGTCTCAGACTGCAAAACCAGAAACATACTTTCCTTTGTTCCAGATTAACAACTTAAATGTTATCGGGAGCTCCTGTCCCACATGGTGACAGAAATTTAATTTCTGTCACTTCACAGCCTGCCCCTTCTTGGTACAGAATTGCCTCTAAGTTTCCCAGGATGAGGTCTGTGTGTAGAACGAGATGCTGTCCTCTCTCCAACTCCACCCCAGCATCTGCTGACACGCCCCGTTCCACCTAGTCTTGGGTGGAGTGTCCTGCTGACCACTCTAGGTCCTCCCCTGGGACTGCCAGCCCCCTGTGCTCCAGCTGTGCCCCTTCCCCAAATTACTCAGGCCCGTGGCACTCTTTGGGCCCTTGCCACATACCTGGATTCTCCCCAGAATGAGGTACAATCCTCTTTTCAAATCTCCTAAATCAATGCCATCTCCTCACTGCTCTCTGGGGGGCGGTCAGGAATGCCCACCATCTGAGCCTCTCTCTCTTCCCCTCTGGTTCTCACACATCCAGGCTGTAGGAACTTTTTAAGGGGCAGGGGTACAAAAAACACAAGACAACCTCTCTCTTACTTTATATTATTCTAACTTTTAAAAAATGTATGGCTTTTGAAACACAAAATTCTCAGAATTACCTGCCTTGTCCTCCACATAAGCTTTCCCTGAGACAAAAAAATCAGGTGGCCCCGCTGTCCCAAGTGGGGGAATGGTGGGCAGTCTTAGGAAATACTACAGAGCGGTAGCATCAGTTTCTATCTCAAAATATCCTACCACCTAGAGAAAAGGGGGAAGAGAGGCCTGGAGGAGAGCCAGACAGCCTGAGAGTCACAGGTGCAGGAGGCCTGTGTGGGGAATGAGAGTGGGATGCAGTTAAGAGCCCAGGGTGGTGCTGTCAGTAATGAGCCCCAGATCCGGGAGCCCTACAGGTCTGCTCTATTTTCCCTCAACGCCTAAACCCACAGCTGAGACCTCATCACTCTACACAGGAGGAGGCTGATCCCAAGCCCCGCTTGCAGCAGCGGGGAAAGGAGCACATTTCCAAGGATGCCCAGAGAACGAAGGGGGTCTGGGTGCCTTGAACAAGGAGGGGGTCATGGCCAGGTGTCCGAGACCCTCTACCCAGGCGGAGGGACCCTCCTGGGGAAATGTGGCCCACTCAGAAGAGTAGCACTCCTTTATGGGTGGAATAACTTTCTCTCAACACTCAAGAGTCAAGGAAGAAAGCATCTGGCCAGCATCAAACTAAGTGATGTCTGCCCACTTCGGGAATCATCGACTGCTGCTGAAACACCTGGGTAAAAGTTTGCTGAGCAAGAGCCAGTCACATAATCTCAAATGCCGGTGTTCACGTGCTCTGAGTCTCTTCCCACAGAAAGTGCATTACATATAAAGAGGAAAATGGTCATTTAAGGTGGAGAAACCTTGCAGACTCCCCCTTAATCAAAGCTAGCAAAGTTGGGCTTCCCTGGTGGCACAGTGGTTGGGAGTCTGCCTGCCGATGCAGGGGACGCGGGTTCGAGCCCCGGTCCGGGAGGATCCCACATGCCGCGGAGCGGCTGGGCCCGTGAGCCATGGCCACTGAGCCTGCGCATCCGGAGCCTGTGCTCCGCGACGGGAGAGGACACAACACTGAGAGGCCTGCGTTCCGCAAAAAAAAAAAAAAAGCTAGCAAACTTAATGTCACCAGCTATGAGACAGATTGACCTTGTGTACCTTCTGATAGCAGGCACTGAGAAAAACACATCACTTCTGTGACATTTGTTCCAAAAATGTACAACCTGAATCTAATCATAAGGAAACATCAGACAAAGCCAAATTGAGGGACTTTCTACAACATAACGGGCCTGTTCTCCTGAGAAATGTCAGGGTCATGAAAGTTATGGGAACACTGAGGAACTCTTGCCAGATGAAGGGGAATGAAGGCATGGCAACCAAAAGCAATGTGGGATTTGATCCGAGACCAGACAGGAAAGGAGGTTTATAAAGGACAATATTGAGGCGATAAGTACATGTGAAAGGGGGTCGGATGGGATGGTGGCCTGTGTCTCAATGTTAATTTTCTGATTTGGGAAATTGTATCATCTTTTAACAAAGAGATTGTTCTTAGGAAATAAACACAAATATTTAGGGGTAATGGAACATCCTTTCTCTCTCTCTCCCTCCCCTCCTCTTCCTCTCTCCCTTCTCTTCCCCTTCCTGCTTCCCCTCCCCCTCCCTTCTCATTCCCTCCCTCTCTCTCTCCTCCCCCATCTCGCCCCCTCCCCCTTTCCCTTCTCCCCATTCTTCCCCCATCTCCCTTCCTCCCTCCCTCTCCTCCCCTGCTTTGTCCCCCTCCTCACCACCTCTCTGAAGCGAATGTGGTAAAATCCAGCAATGGGGAATGTGGGTGAAGGAGATATATATATATATATATATAGGTATTATTCCTACAGGTTTCCTATAAATCTGAAGTTGTTTCAAAATAAAATGTTACCACCCCACCCCCAAAAGATTGGAGGAGCAAGTGGACGGCGAAGGGAGGAGCCCTAAGCGCCCCCTACAGGCCAATGGCCAGACCTGAAAGGGGCCTGGAAGGGCCTGAGATCTGATCCCCTCCTACACGTCTAAAGCCCTGAGATGCCCGAGATGGGCAGACACTTAGGTTTGCTGAACCCTCAGCCCACGCCTTAGCCCTGCGCCCCGTCTCCCTGCCCCTGATCCCAACCCTGCCACTTGGTAGCTCAGAGAACGTGGGCTACTTACTCTTTTCTAGCCTCCCCTTTTCTCATCTGGCAAATGAAAGACTAGGAGGACCTCATGGGAAGGAAACTAGATAAAGTGTGTGCACAGGACTGGCTCGCTGTCAGCCGTTACTACTAGTGTTGTTGTTGTTATTATTTGACTCACTGACTCACTGGCCTGGATTTACAAAGAAGGAAATGGACTTAAGTAGCTGTTAGAATGCTTCCAGCTTCCAGAGAAAGAAAACACAGGACAGGGGAAAGCTGGGTTTTTTTTTGTTTGTTTTTTTAAGTAAAGAAAAGATATAATCTCCTGAAACAGGAAGTCTGGTTGTGAGATAGCTCCCCAGGGGCAGGGGTTCATCAGATGGCTCGATGATGTCATCAGGATGCAGGTTTTTTCCCACCAGCTGCTCTGCCAGCCTCCACCCAGCCTTGGACTGTGTCCACTCAGCATCCCAAGATCGCTTTCACAGTTTAAGCATCGTATGCAAACAAAAGACAAGACAGGAAAAGAAAGGGGCTCTGTTTTGTCTCATTCTTTAAGCGTGAGAAAGAAATTCCTAGAGTCCCATCAGATGTCCCCTCATATCTAGTTGTTCAGAATAAATTTACATGCCAAATGCTGAATCCATCTTTTCAGAGGGGTATCGAATTAGCATGTATATAAGTAACAATTACACTTGGCCGAAAGAAATGTGAAATCTCATATAACTGTGGCTACATTAGACAGAAGTTGACTTTCACATCTGGAAGCCTGGCTACCCTGCCCAGAACTCTCTGGCACCTCCAGCTTCAGGAACCCAGGCTTGTCCTCATCTTACACTTCTCAGTGCATGTTTCCACTCCAAGTTGCTTCACAGCCCAAGATGGCTGCATCAGCTCCAGTCCTCTAGTCCTCATTCCAGCATGGAGGAACAAAACAAGAGAGCAGAAAGACAAAATCCCTTTCTACAAAGGACACTTCTAGAAACTGTACACACCACATCTGCTCAATCCCACTAGGCAAAACTCAGTCACGCGGCCTTACTTAGCTGTGAAAGAATCTGAGAAAAGTCTTTGCACTGCTATGGGCCCAGCTAAACACCGGGATTTCTACTACTACAGAAAAGGATGGGGTAGGGGAATCCTCTATGGATACTGGCCACCAACAGTTTATGCCACACTATGACTCCAGCACAGCACCGAGGAGGACTCGGCCCCCTGAAGCTATGGCTGCCTCATACCTGTACAAAATCACGATGCTGCAAACAGGGCAAGGTGGCGAATGGGTGCTGGTGGGGCAACAGCAGGTTCCTGAGACTAGTAAATGCCCATCAATCCTTACCAGGTTATCCATCAAGAGAAATGAGCAAGCCCCGTTTTAAAAAGAGAGAAGGGATTCCTTTTGGCCTTTTCAATGTACCACAGCTTCCTCCCACCTTCTCCCTCTCCTTTCTCCTCTAGAATAAAGTCTATGAAACATGCCATAGGTGCTCTCCTTGCTCATGAGTCAGCTGCATGTCTCTTGTGTTCCGTGAGTGCTTGAATCACTTGGGAGACGCAGAGCACAGAACATTCCATCTCCACCACAGCCACTTGGGGGAGGAGGTGCTATTATCCTGAAAATCATTTGTATTGTACTCATCCACCCGCCTTTGCCAAAATGATTCATTTTTAATCCTCACCATCATTGTTCCAAGAATAGCACCGCATGTGTGTGGGAAGGGGATTCTTTACCTCTCCCAACGCTCGACAACTGTGGATCTGTTGACATGATTTCTAGAACTCAGAATGAATCGAATTACTGGGATAATAGAAGGTGAGATTCCATGATGACAAGACATCTGGAGGAGAGGGACACACTTGACTCAGCCATCCAGATGTTTTACCTGTATATTTAAGTATGTTTTATCACCGCGTTTCATGAAGGATGCTCCAAAATTAGACATCTGGCTGTTCCATCTTTACAGAAGACAGTTATGATTTTTCCTCTGTCCAACATCCAATTCCTCAAATTTTGGTGACAGAATCCATATTTCCCTTCGGAAACCAGCCCTCCTGAGGCCTCAGTCCACGCAGAGACTAACGACATTTGTCGTTAGGGAATACGTGTTACGCAGGCTGGTAACTGGAGCACTGTATTCCCTTGTCCACTGCGACTGGTTCATAAATGGTAGGATGACCAAAGTCATCCAATGTAGCCCATTACCAGACTTTTCTCAGAACAGCAGCACAGACAGAGGCTCTGTTTTCTGCTTGACTTGGGCTTGGGAGGATGCAAGTCTAGAGTTGCTGGGTGCCCTGATATGAAGAGAGGATACATCAAAGTAGGGGGGTTTACTAGTCTTGGTGACTTGTTGGCTTCTAGTACAACAACCATTTCCCAAACATTTGCCATGTTCGCAAAACCCTGATTTTGTATAGAGGGAAGTAGAGACAAGAGGTGTAGGAAGCTCTAGTCCTCATGGCATGTGTTGAGACCCTGGGTCCACCATACTTGAAGAGAACCCACTGGAATTTTCTATTACGTAAATGAATGAACTCTTTTGCTTAAGCCAGTTGTACTTGGGTTGCTGTTAGTCGCAACCACAAAAAAAATGCGATTCATACAGCCATCTCAGTCACTGACCTCCCCCTAGATTTGACATCTGGACACAGTCTGTTCTTCCTGAAGTGCTTTTTCCTCCTAACCTTGAGTATTCTGTGCTGAACTTAACCATGGGCATTCTCCAAGTCTTGGGCTTTGGTCTTCTCACTTGATCTTCCTACAATTCCCTTTGAATGGACCCATCTCTTTTCAGTACTTCAAATTTTACTTCTAACCTGTTAAGTACCAAATGGTAGTGGCTGTACTTTTTAAAAGTTGTGAGTAGATATCCACTCAGTAAGACAAATGGATGCCAAATACAAAGAATGCCTCAATGTATGAAATTCAGTGTTTCAAACACATGAGACTTATGATAAGATAACTTGACATCTGGACCTGATGAAATACAAATGCATCACAGCACTGCATGGTGTTAAAAAATTTATTCTGACACTTGCTAAAAGGGCAAGGAAAACTTTATTCAGGACTGTTGCCACAGATGTCAAAACTACTGCAGTAGGGGAGAAATGAGGGCGGGGGTGTCAGTGGATGGAAAATTACTAAGAGGAGACATCAAGGGTAGGGGAATTTTTGCTAAACTGACTTAATAGGGTTCTTGCTGAAGGCATGCCGAGGTGATCAGATATCCATGATTTATCTCTCTAAGCTGACTTACTAGCTTTCTTGCTGAAACTGGACTTGGCGGCTCAAACGCAGGGCCCACAGGCAAGATCTAGTCGAAAAGAGGGCTCAGAAGAGCCTAACTCAAGTTTTCTCAAGGAGAGAGCCTTTGGCACTGGTATACCAGACCACGTGTGAATGGGGAGTCTTCAGAAAGGTGAATGAATGTAGTGGGAATTACTTTTACCAAACTGTTTCCAGTTGTTCATTTCTCGTTTATTACAATGCTTGTAACTCTGCTTCATTTTACCCTCTTACTCTTCTACCAAGCCACTGGACTACCTATTCCCCTGGCCTCCTTCCCATCCCTTGGCCCTTTCCCACCTGAGGCCTGTGCGTGTGTAGCTCTCTCGACCTGGAACTCTGTCTCAGTTATTTCATTCCTGATCATCCTTTGGGTCTCTCCTTCCGTGTGAATTGGTTTCCTGGGGGTAAGCGAAGAAGGGGCTTCCCTGACACCTCTGCCTAGAGCACATCTCACAGTCACATCACTGGGGAGCATCAGATCAGCCCTCCAGCATCCTGCACATCACAGCTGCAACCTGCATTATTTGTGTGAATATCTGAATAACGTATCTCTTCCGTTACACTGTAGATTCTAGAAGGGCAGAGATGGGGCCTGTTTTTGCTCACCCTTGAATCTCAGTGCCTGACAGAGTCTTTGGCCCACATCAGACACCTCATATATAGTTACAGAATCAACTAGAACTGAGGGGAGAAAGGAGGTGGATGGAAGGAGGTGGAATGGCCACTGCCCATAACCGACTGCCTGGACCATCTCTGAATCCCCCGATTCAGACAGGAGGGCGAAGAACTGATGTTCCTGAACTGCTCAGAAAGACTTCCTGAGAGCTGGGCCCAGGCAGCGCTGCCTTAGGCCCCGGTGACTCCCCGGATGCAGACCCAATGACAGCCTCGGCCGGTCCCACTGGGAGACCTGGAGCTGGAATGGCGCTTCAGAATCGTCCAGCACTGGGCCAAGAAGGTCAGGCCCTTGGACCCCCATGTCTGTCAGTCCCTGGATGCAGGCTGTACCAGGAAGGGGCATGACCTTGGCAAGATGGCACTGCCAGTGGCTGGGTAGCTAGTCCTTCTTTGAATGAGATCTGGGAGGTGTATATCACAGTGGCCCCGTGTAAGGTGATCTCTTGTGCCTCCAGGTTCTGAAATCTGCCCCCTCACTGCCTCACCCTTTCAGGCGTAGAGGTGATGGCAACCCCTCAGTTATCAGCTCAGCCATTCCTCACCCCCATGCTGCACCACACCTGTTGCATCCCTCCCGCCCACAGCTTTACAAAAAGGCCCCTGATTAAACTCTCCTCCAGCTTCCACTTTGGGGGTGCCCTCTGCTTCCTGCTGCAGCCTCCTCCTCTGATGTGACCCTAGGCTCCCCTGAGCAGAGGGTGGGGAAGGTCACACAACCAATGTGGACAAGGGGCATCTTTATTCAGGCCTATGGGGTCAAGGCTACTGCAACAGGAGAGAGAGATCAGCCTCAACTCCACTCCAAATGCAGTGAGACTTCCGGGGATTTACAGCCCAGGAGCAGAGTCAACAAGACATTTACACTGGGGAGTTCCACTCACGAGTGAGACCGGCAATGCACACCTCCCCAGCTTCCTTTGTGCTAGGAAAGTTCATCATCCTGGAATGATGTCACCCTCTGTCTCACCCAAGGAATGCTCACCCCTCCTTTAAGGTCTACCCAGGTCCTGCCTTTAGGAAAAACTCTGTGAATCTCACGTTCCATAACTGACCTTACCTTCCTATGGACTCCCATAGGATTTATTGCCTAAACTTCTGGAAGAGATGTATCTTATCTTTTCTCTGTATTATAAGTTTATTATTCAACCCTTGCTCTGCTTCCTATTTCTTCATGGGTGCGCATATCACAGCCTCAGTTAGAATGCAACATGAAGGCACATCTGTGTATTTACCCTTCACCGTTCCTAGCACAGTGCCTCGCACATGTGCTCATCCTGATGAGCAAATTAATGAATGAACGAGTATAAAATTTGGAAGCTAAAACGTCTCTCTGGATAACTCGCTGCCTTTTCTACCCCTCAATCTTTTGGCTCTTTTGAACTCAGTTCTACTTGGAAGCCAGAAACAATTTAGCACTCACCATCAATAATATGCCTTGCTCTAACCGTGAATCTGTCCCCTGTGTAGGAAATGATACATGGTACTTCTCTCTTGCATTCTAACTCAGAGGGCCTGTAACAGGAGCTGGAAATATGAGGCAATTAACTGTATAATTCAGACAAAATCGCCTGGAAATGTACTTCGTGAGTAGGTACACAGCCCCGTCATGGAAGACTTGAAAAATACATTCGTGATAGATATGGAACCATTTATTAGTGGAAGCGTGGGATGTGCCCGGCACACTTCTAATCTGTTAAAGTCAGCATCTTACAGGGAAGCAGGCTTGATGACACAATCTCCTGTGTTGCCACCACTGGGGACAGAATCGGGGAGTGAGATGAGAGGGCTCTGGTTTGTGCAGGGATGGTTTGTATTTTCCCTGCTGGTTAGGGTTCTGGGGTGGCCAGTGACAGAGACTGAGTCACAGAATCCGGCCAAAGTAAGGAAAAATAAAGAATTGATCGGAAGTTATGGTATAGCCCTCGAGATTGAAGGGAGAACCAGAAAATGGGGCTGTGGAAAAAAACTAGAAGCAGAGAAGCCCTAGGTTTCTGGGTAACAGGAACTCACAGGAGGACATTTTCACGTGGGCATCCCAATGGGACCTACTGTCCTCCCTCCTCCAGCAGGTGCCACCGTCAGGATGAATCAGCTCCAGCTGCTTTCTCCCTATGTTGCTTCCCCACTGCCATGGGCCTGAGAATGGGCTTCTACCGTACACGGATTTGCATTCGATTTTGATGGATCTTTTCAGTACTCACTCATTCATTTAACGAGTATTTCCTGAAGACTCTACAAACCTTGTGACAGGAGTTATGGAAGACTCCAGAGTAAACTCATTATAGGTTCTACCCTTTAAGGGAGATACAGGAGGATAAGTGTTCAAATACTTATAAGATGGGACAAAAAGCTTTGCATCCAACAGGAGCTCTTCAGGACAAGGGAGAGAAACCAGTCTCAAATAATATTCGAGAAGGAGGAGAGGTACTGGTCCATATATAGAGGGAAGTCCAGGGACAGGGCTAGCTGAGACATGGCTAGACGCAGAGGCCAGACAGCGGGGTCAGGACTCAGTCCCTCTCCCTCTCTGCTCTGCTTGATCTGGGCTGGCTCTGTTCTCAGAGGTCTCTGCAGCAGATCCTACGGGTACCCTGCGCACAGCTCCCCCGCACTTAGCATTCCCGTGTACACACCGATGGTGCCCAGTGGCAGCGCCTGTGATGCTCAGCCTGGGGGCTTTCTCTGGCCACGGGAACTGGTTCAGGCTGCGGCAGGCAGGCAAACGTGCCAGGGAGTCAACAGCCCCAGGAGCAGCTGTCAGCCAATGAAGGACAGAGTTAGTAGATTCAAAAATGGTGGGTTCTTTGGGTGGGACAACTCTGGGGTATACTTTTCTCCGGATGCTTCCAACAGGGCTAAGCTCCAGGTGCTCAGAGTAGCAACCTGCTCACGAATGCTCTCTACTTTGGCTTCCTTGGCTTTCCTGTCTCACTTCCTTACTCTCCTACCCGTGCCTTCTGGGATCACCTCTGAAATAAACCTCATGCACATACACCTTTGCCTCAGAGTCTTCCCCTTGAGGACCCCAGCCTAAGATACCCTGGCTATATGGTGGCAAGATGCCTGCAAACAGTTACAGGCTTGCACCCTTGCTAGTGTCTGACCCAGTGGAGAAAGAACTTTCTTCCAAACACTTGCATTTAAAATCCTACGCCTGACTCTCATGGTACAGGATTGGTCACATTTCCATCCCTGGCTTGAAATATACCCATTGGCCGGGTCTGGCCACCTACACACCGTGAAGCTGAGAAGCTAGAGCTAATTCCACTCAATCCTCATGGTCTGGGGGAGGAAGACGGATGGATTCCTTATGAATAATCATGATGCTACTACCGGGTCAGTGCTGAAGGGATCGTTAGCAGGTCAGATCACTAAGGGTCCACTGGCATGTGGGCCCTCAAACAGGGACAGACACAGTTCAGAGAAACATGACATAGGTTCTAAACTTAGTGGGGAGAGTCGCAGGAGATTAGGCTGAAGGAAACTGAAATATCATCTTCTGAGTTTCCCAAACTGGCTCCACCCCTTGATAATTTTCTTCCTTGATAAGTTTCTTCTTCTTAATAACCCTGCGTTTTGTGTATTGAAATACCATGTCATCTAAACAAAACAGCATGCATTCAGTAGTAATTAATTCATCCTCACATTTTAAAAATTGATAAACGGCATTATTGAGTTCATGTTCTTAATAATAGGAAAACATGTCACTTTCAAAGGTTCTTGGAAATATTAAAAAGGGTTTCTACTCCTTTCTGTCGTTTTTAGTCCCTAGGAGCTGCAAGACCCCTTCATTTGATGGCTGAGGTCCTCCTGCCTTTATGGAATTCCAAAAGGAGAATGGATAGCAAATCAGTCCATTTCATTTATATTAAACAGTCTTCACTGCTTGGTGAATTATCCTTCAGGTCACATTTTCCAAGAAAATCGCCACGCTTCATTATCATAGCATTTATGTAGTAGAAGGGATCTTTGGGAGATTATGTAATTCAACTTCTAGCTAAAAAACTTGACATGAAGTGATGAACCCAGGTTCCAACCTTCATCCATGAGCCCAGACTATTGAGCACATTTATGTGCGAAGCTGAGCTCCAGAATCTCAAGGAAATAATGGAGAAGGTCTCTACCAACTCGGGGAGGCAAACAAAATCTTTTTTTTTTAAATTGCTGGTTTCTCCTGCAATGTATAAAGAGCTGGAAAGTTGGCCCTTTCATCCTTACAACAAGGAAGAGTCTAAACAAAATGAAAGTAAGCAATTCTAAGATCCAATGGAGAACTGAGATCACAAGGCAAATTGCTTGGAAAACTGCAGAGACAGACAGGTGGACACAGAGAATCACAGCTTCCTGAGAGCAGAATGCCCTGGACTGGAGCCAATACAGGTAGGAACACCTTATACTACAAATGATGAGTTGCTGGAGGCTCAGCATGGACTAGCTTGAGAGTTAGAAATTCCAGTGGGCTCCCCACACGAGTGTGAGTTTTATCTCCAAGAGGTTCTCACAGGGAAAGTAGGAGAAAAATCCCCCATTCTTCCGGCAGGGAAAAGGGAAAAGGAACCATCAGGAAAAACCGACAGTGCTAAGTGCTATGGAGGAAATAAAATAAATACTGAAGGAGTCCTGAATGAGGAACCAGACTGAGGGAGCGGCGGAAACAAAGGCTGTGGGTGTAAAAGCACTCTGCCTGTCCTAGGAGCTGAGAGGACGCCAGCGGCTGGAACGAGGTGCGGGACGGATGATGGAGTTACTGTGGCTGTAGGAAGGCAGGGTCAGATCACTCGAGGGCATGGAAAGGTGTTTGGTCCTCATTATTCCAACAAGCTGTGTCCTTTTTATAGAAGCTTAATAGCAGATGAGCCGGTACATGAGTCCAGGCCTCTCCGCTTTCAATGTAGCGTCTGCATCCTACTGCCCTAACACAGAAATGACTCATTCTAGGACGTACGGTCTGGGGAAAATATATTCAGAAGCGGGCCAGCTTTGCAGCAGCCTCAAACCATGGCATCTCCTACCAGGGCAGAGAAGTAGTGAGACAACCTCGCACAGTGTGTAGCCTGGGCAGAGACTAACTACAAGCAGACCTCGTTTCATTGCACTTTGCAGACAGCGCATTTTTTACAAGTTGAAGGTTGGTGGCAACCCTGTGTCGTTCAAGTCTATCAGCGCCATTTTTCCAACACTGTTTACTCACTTTGTGTCTCTGGGTCACATTTTGGTAATTCTCACGGTATTTCAAACTTGTCATTATTATTATATTTGTTACGGGGATCTGTGATCCTTCATGTGACTACTGCAAAAAGATTACAACTCACTGAAGGCTCAGGTGCTGGTTAGTGTTTTTTTTTTTTAGCAATAAAGCATCTTAAATTAAGATACGTACATTCCTTTTTAGACAAAATGCTATTGCACACTTAATATACTACATTATAGAATGAATGTGACTTTTATATGCGTTGGGAAACCAAAAATTGGTGTGATTCGCTTGTTTGTGATATTTGTCACATTGTGGTGGTCTGGAACCAAACCCGCAGTATCCCTGAGGTCTGCCTGTATATTCAAATTCTGGGTCTGACGCTGACCAGAGCTGTGGCCTGGGACAGGTTACTCTACTTTTCTGGGTCCCTGTTTCCTCTTCTAGGAAAAGGAGATAATAAAATACCCCTAGATAGGGTTGTTGAGACCATTACATTAAATGAGATAAAGATTGATTTTTGCCCAAACCTGTTCAATCCCTAGTTTTCCATCTCCAAAAATGGTACCACCTCCCATCTAGGGTAGTGGCTTAAGACAAAAACTCTGAGAGTCATCCCTGATTTTTTTCCTTTCCTTGGATCACAGATCCATCAACAAGCCCAGATGATTCTGTTTCTGAAATCCATCCTGAATGTGTGCACTTAGGTTTCTCTCAGTTGCCATCATCTTAGATGAAGACACTACCCTATCTTCCCTGGTCTACTGCACTGGCACCCTCCCTGGGCTCCCCGCCTTCTTCGTCCTGCTTCCTACAATCCATTCTTCACAAAAGAGACAATCATCATCGCGCAATGTAATTTGATTACGTGTTAATCCTTAGAGTAAACCCGTCCAATAGCTTCGCAGGGCATTTAGGATAAAATCCACAGCCCATGCCTCTCTGATCTTGCCCCAGCCTGTTTCTCCAGCCCCACACTTCTCTCCATCATGTCCAGAGAGATGGAGAAGCGCAGGGTACTCTATTCTCAGCCTTCTGTAACAGCCCAGCCATGGATTTACATGGTAGAGTGAACTTGCCCGTCCCTGGACTAGGGGATTGGAAAGTAGCTTTGGCCAGTGGCATGTGAGTGGTTATGACGTGGGCAGAGCCCTGAAATCTTGGGTGCAGTACGGCGCAGCCTTTTATGCTTCCACGATCCGCCAAGACAACGTGCCCCAGGTAACCGCTTGTCCAAGGAGAGAGAGGGAAGATGTGCAGCACATCTGAGTCCAACCTATAGTCTGGAGCCACGCCCGGGTTAGCAGTGGCCAGAAGCAGAGCCAGCCCAGAAGACCCCAGGACCGTGGCAACAAAAATTAGTGCGCGCGGTTATGCGCCACCGAGTTTTGCGACGGCACTGTACCATTACTGCAGCGAGAGCTAATTAATACACTCAGGCCCTCACTTTTCTTTTCGTTACCTGCAATTCTCTTGCTGTTCCCTCTGTGCGAAGCTATTCTCTTCGTCTGGAACAGACTTTCTCAACCTGGCACTACTGACATTCGGAGCTGATATTTGCTATGGGGGCTGGCCTGTGCATTGTAGGATGTTGAGCAGTATCCCTAACCTGTACCCACTAGATGCCCGGAGCTACCCCTCCTGGTCCCCAGCTGTGACAGCCAAAAACGTCTCCAGACATTGCCTAATGCCCATGGGGAAAGAATCACCCCTGGTTGGAAACCACTGGTTCTAGAACACACGCCCCGACATCTTCCCAGACACACAGCTGCTTCTAATCACTTAGGTCCCGCCTCTGACATCCACACACCTGATCATCCATCATCTTACTCATTTCTCTCTGCACTTGTTTTTCCGCCTCTCCCTCTTGCCACCACCAGGGAACCTGGCACAGGACAGGCACCCCGGAAGCCTATTCTAACTCATGAAAGGTTGGAAAAACACCCTGTCAACTGTGTGGACCGTAAAGCATTATACAAATTAATTATCAAAATGCCAAAAGATACAACAGTCATCGGAAGCGGATCTGCACAGAAGTTAGCAGCTGGGAGGCTTATGATACTATCATTTCCCCTTCTGCCGCGGCTGCCCTCTGAGTTTTGGACAGAACACTGGAGCCTGAGCTTGGTTTGACCAAGAAAAAAGAAAGAAAGAACCCTCACCGGTCTTAGGATATCTTTAGAATGGATTTAAACAGTAAAATAGTTCCGTGGATGTGATTTAATGTGTTTCTCCCGAACAGCTGTGCCCCCCACAGATAACTCTGGCTCTGTTTGCACATGTAACCCTCAAAGAGCCACAAGTTAATAGATGGGGGGAGGCATGTCAGAGCAGATGAAGAGCAATGCCAACCTGTTTCTTCATAACTAATTATGCACAAAATTTATGGTCACCCGCCACACATCCTCTTCCTTAACAACAGTTGACAAGCCAGTTTTCCCACTGGTGTCCTTCCACACCACAGTGAGATTTTTTCTCAAATAAAGACATCATCTAAACACAGAAGCAGCAACATCAAAGGGTATGGCGGGGTTTCAGTGGTTTAACAGGTAGACAAGGGGAGGCACGTGGGACTGACTCCCAGTGCCCAAATCAACCTTTGATCTGCAAGCTGGTGAGAGAAGAAATGGCCCTCGCTGTTCTGTGGGATGGCAGCGAATGGGATTTGGGGGCTGGGGAGAGGGGGCAGAGACAAAGATGGATGGTTGACAGGGTCTTCCTGGAGCCCAGAAATGACGATCTGTTTTGACTCAATCTAATAAGACCTGATACCCCACGGTAGATTCTCAGAGCTTTACAACTCCCCTTGGAAGTTTTTCCAAATGTCTGACTTAAATTCCTTGTGTTTCGGTGTAAGCCTATTTCATCTCAATCTTTCTTTTCCGGAAGCTGTGGAGAGTTGCTCTCCGTGATGATCCAACGCCCACTGACACTGAAAAGCCATAAACAGCTCTACCTGGCCCCCTCCCCTGCAGGGGGGTTTGCAGTTTCTGCTGAGACCCTCCTCTTTACGGACCACCCTGTCTGCCTCTCTGCCCACCCAGTAGCCATCGTTCTGCTGAGTTATCCTTCCCAGGACCATCTGGCTTCAGCTCAGCCAATCAGATCCTGTCCCCTTAGAACCAAGCCATACAGAAGGCAGCTGTGTCACATCGCCAAGAAGTGCTAAAGAAGGAATCACAAACGGGGTAGACAGAGCCAGCTGGCAGACATCTTCTTAGGCCTGCACAGCTTTTTTTTTTTTTTAATTGGAAACTTTACCAAAAAAACCCCCAAAAACCCACCACCACCACCACCAAAACAAAACAAAAAAACCCAGACTTTTTGTTTCTCTTGGAATATTGGACGATCTGGCTACATTGGGTCTCTGTTCCTAGAAGGCATGCCATCAGCTGGAGCTGAGTAGCGCCCCCTTTAGATGGGGCATCTGCTCTCCAGATGCCCAAATCCCTGTCCTACCATGACTTACGGCTGCCTTCATTTATCCTACCTCCTAGGGCTTGGAAGCATTATAGTTTGAGATTCCTGCTCTAGAAGGAAAAATCTCAAATACCAGTTGGAGCAGCTCTGGCATCTGCTCTGCTACAGCCATCGTCCTAGTGATGGAGTCCATGAGATAGCCTGTATCTGTTATGAGCTGAATTATGTCCCCTTCAAATTCGTGTGCTGACGTCCTAATACCCCAGAATGTGACTGTACTTAGAGACAGGGTCTTTAAAGAGGTTATGAAGGTTAAATGAGGTCACAAGAGTGGGTCCTAATCCAACATGACTGAGTCCTTAAAAGAACAGGATGAAACACCAGGGATGCACATGCACAGAGGAAAGGCCATATGAGGACACAGCAAGAAGGCGGCCACCCGCAAGCCAAGGAGAGAGGCCTCAGAAGAAACCAACCCTGCTGACACCGTGATTTTGGACTTAACAGTCTCCGGAACTATGAGACAGTAAATTTCTGTTGATTAAGCCACCCAGCCTGGGGTACTGTGTTATGGCAGCCCTAGCAAACTAAGGCAATATTCCATCAGTGACTACTCCCCTCAAAGTAACTCTTTCTATTACTTGCAAACAAAGAGTCCCAATGAATAACTATGCTCTCTCCAGGTTTTCTTCATTTTGCCCAGGCCCCTTTCTTGAACTTGTAATTCCGTTTTAATATCATAAGCTCCACATGTGAAGGTTTGTAAACTAAGGCGAATGAATCAGTCTTGGGGCAAACAGAGATGGAAAGTCAGAAATGGAGGCAAATATTCATGCCCTCCTCAGGGATGGGTTGACACATCTGAATATTATGACTGAACAAATACTAATATCCACAACTTTGGAAAATACAGATATCTTTTTCAAATGTCTGAAAGAGCTCAAAATGGGATCTGGTTCTCGCTTTCTCAACGGGGACCACATCACAGCCAAGGTGGAGAAAATTGAGTCTTGGGTGTAAAAAAAAAACAAAAAAAACCTTCCTCTTTCTATGTGTAAATTGCAGATATACATATGGCACACAAACAGACACACGTTTGTGGTTGTAAAATTTCATGGGAGGCTGATCAGGAAAAAAATGCCTAAAAAGGCTTTTTGGAGGGGCTGGTAAAAATGGTGAGAAAGCCTAATCTACTTGTTTGGCGTACTGTTAATCCTTTCTTAGAGGGCATTGCGCTGTGGGGCCCGTTTGCTTTCAGGGCCTTTACATAGTGAATGTGGGCAATTTTAGGGATTCCCAGGTAGAAAAGAGATATTTCTACTCACTGTGTAAATCAAACATAGACAAAACCATTTACTTTTGCTGATTAAAGGATAAGGTTAGAAAGAAGGATCTGCAGAGGGTACGGTATGTCAGACAGTTGAATGCCTGCCCAAGAGCATTCCCTCCTCTCTCTTCCTTGCTGGCAAAGTTACCTCCCCAAAAGGAGGCCGAAATCTGGAAACTTGTTTTCCCAGCCTCCTTCCCACCTAGAGCATTAAGTATACGACCCAGTCCCTAGGGATGGGGACTTTTGGGAAAGGGGCTCCAACAATCTCAAGAGAAGAAGACCCCCGTCCCTCCTTCAGCTGGACACAGTCTTGTCCCCTGTGCTGCCTGGCACTGCAGCAGCTATTCTGTGGACATGAGGCCGTGAGGCTAAGGAGCTAAGGACAGTGAAAAGGAAGGAGCCGGAGACAGGGTCATGGATAACACTGATTGCTGAGGAGGAAAATGACAAAAGGGCGATGAATAAAATCAACTACATTTTATATTAGAAAGAAAGCTAAACTGGGGAATGGGTGATCAAATACTATAGAAAACGGACTAAGTAGAAGTAAGAAGTCCTCCATCTTAGTCCTGGTTCTAGTACCAGCCGGATGGATGACTTTGCACAAGTTTTCTAGCTTCCTTAAACTTCGGGGGGAACGTTTATCTTGCTTTCTTCAGATGGTTTGTAGACCTGGATATGCTGGAACTGCAATTCCCAGAATCCCCTTCCCCGTGTATAAAAATTTTTTCATGAAGTTTGGGAGGCAGAAGTGAAGCAGCAGCCTTTAACCTCTGAAGGTCATTATGCTTGATGCAGTGAAGGCCAGATGGGGAGGTAGGTACAGCAGTTCCAGCTTAATCTCCGCCTTCTCCCACCCCACTTCTGGCTCTTCTTCCTGACTGCCAGCCCAGCTCACCGACACAGGCCCCAGGCCCCCCACCAGATGCGGGTACCTGCCACCCCAGGCTCTCCTTTGCTGAGCCACCATGGCAGCGGGACGTGCCTGCCCTCCCGTACTCCCTTGCAAGCTCCTACTCTCTACCAACACCAGCGCTTGAGGAGGAGAGGTTGGTGGACGGGTTGCTGACTTTACTCTGACCCTCCAACTCCCTCTTTAGGATCCTTAACTTCTCCCACAGTTGCTTAGGGTCTTCTTCTTAAAATAAATCCCTTATTCCATAATATTCACAGTGTTTCTGCTTTCCTGATTAAACTCCAAGAGATACATGAATCAAATGAAATAATGGACCTGAAGCAATCAGCACAGGCACATGGCAAGAACTTAATAAATCGTCATCATCATTGTTTTCACTGCTATGAATGCAAGAGAACTTAGAGATCCTGCTTTCTAATTCCCTACTATGCAGAAGACCCTGCCATGTTAAATGACTTCCCTGGGGTCATACAGCTCCATCATGACGCAGCCAGCACCAGAACCCAGGGCTTCTGGTTCCTAATCCTACACTCTTTCACAGACTTTGGCCTGCGGTCCAAACCAACCTAGCATTCTGCTTATCACCTAATAGTTAGCATATGCCATTGGCTGCAAATAACATAAAACCCAACTCAAACTGGCCTAAACAATATGGAGGGTTTCTTGGCTCACGTAACCAAAACGTAGAGAGAGAGGGCTGACCTCACACATACTATCATGATGCCAGCAGGCTAAGCCCTGCTTTTTGCGGTTTTCTCATCTCTCCTTTCTGCTGTGTCCCTGTCATGGCTCCCCTCCTGGAAGAGAAATGGCTACCGCAGGGCCAGGCCTTTGACTTCCAAACCACAGTTGTCCTGAGAAAGACAGTCTTTTTAAGCCAAGGTTCTGAGATTCAGTATGATTGGACCGGTTTAGGTCACACGTCCACCTTCACCCAATCTCCGTGGGGGGCTGGGGGTGGGATGCAATGATGGGCTTAGCCTTGGTCAAGGGCTACCAACCTAGAACTGGCAGGTACAGACATGGGGGTGGGGAGGGTTAGCTTCCCTAGAACTACATGGCCCCCTAAATGCAAACTGGGAGTGGGGCTTGGGAAATAAGAAATGAATGCTGGGGAAGCAAGATTTGCTGTGTGGTTATTACATTTCTTGCCTTAGAATCTTTTTTTTGTTGTTGTTATGCGGGCCTCTCACTGTTGTGGCCTCTCCCGTTGGGGAGCACAGGCTCCGGACGCGCAGGCTCAGCGGCCATGGCTCACGGGCCCAGCCGCTCCGTGGCATGTGGGCTTATTGGCTCTCTGGATGAAGCCAGGTGCGCACCATTTCCAAAAGGAATGTGCAGTCGTAGGTGATGTATTTTAAAATAGTGGTCATGTAAGTAGATATTTATGGTCACTTAGTTTAATGTAAAACACCCATCAACCTCACGTCCACGAGTCATGTGGTTGGCAGGGGCGTTAGGGCTGCCTATCGGATTTAATTAGTCCAAGAAAACAAGTGCACTTGACCTACTCTTGGGTTATATCCCACAAAATGGAAGAATAAGAAATCTGCCAGGACATAATAATGCTGTTCTTCTTGGTGGTACAGACCACACAGAAAAGCATGAAATTTGTCCTTTACCTTGAAAACGGATTCTTTGTTGTTTTTATTTTTATGACTAATTTGACATATAAATAACAAATGAGATCCACCAGTCTTAGGTTTTCAGTTTAACGAGGTTTGATACCCAAAACAAGACACAGGACATTTTCATCACACCAGAAACTGCCCGCATGTCCCTTCCAAGTCAGCTTCCATCCCCACAACCACTATCGCCGTGGATTAGATTTTTGTCTCTTCGTGGATTCACGTAAATGGAATGAGATAGTATGTGTCTGGCTTCTTCACTTATGTTTTCAGATCCATCCACACGGCTGTGTGTAGCAGTCGTGTATTTATTTTATCACTGCGTAGTATTCCGTTGTCTGACTCTATCATAATTGTGTTCATCTATTTTCCTGCAGCGTACATTTAAGTCATTTCCAATTTTTGGCTATTAGGAAAATAATGCTATAAGCATTCTTCTGTAATTCTTTTTGTACAGTATTTTCACAGCTCTTGGGTAAGTCTGTAAGAGCAGAGCTGTCGGGTCACAGGGTAGACATATGCTTAATCTGTCAGACACTGTTGAACAGTCCTCTAAGGTGGCTGCTCCCTGTTAAACGCCTACAAGCAGCATGAGTCTTGGAACTTGATCCCCATCTCTGACACACTTGGTGATGACATCTTTGGATCCCAAAGGTCCCTTTCTTCCCAGGTGAGAAGGGGAGTGTTGCATGTGGGAACCAGAAAGGGGTCTGATGGTTCTCTGATCCATTCTCACCAACTTCTGTTTTGCTCTCTATCACACGAGGCTGACCCTGCAGGCTGCTTCAGAGGCCCCTTGGCTCAAGGCTCCTGGTTGGGTGTGGCCACTGGGAGGTGCTGGGGTTGGGTGTGGCCAATGGGAGGTGCTAGGTTGGGTATGGCCAATGAGAGGTGCTGGCTTGGGTGTGGCCAATGAGAGGTGCTGACTTGGGTGTGGCCAATGGGAGGTGCTGGCTTGGGTGTGGCCAACAGGAGCTGCTGTGAGTTTGGAAGGCGGGAGGAAGGGAAAGGTAGAATCCTTCTCCTCCTCCTGTCTCTGGTGGCCTCTCTCACATGGACCGTATGTCTATCTTGGCACCGGCTTCCACGGGACAGACCTGCCATAGCTCCAGCCTCCAGTGGGTGACTCCAGCCCTGGACCTAGGTACCACCACCTGTTCCCCTTGTCTCTCTAGGCTCGTCATAGTTGTCATCCAGCCCTTGCAAATCCCTGGGTCGCTCTCAGTTCCCTGTTTCTTGCTTCTCAAGCCCCTTCCTTCATCTGTGTAATCGGTCCCTTGCGTTATACTCCCTTTGTTCACATACTGAGAGGGGGTTCTGTTTTCCTGGTTGGACCTGGTTGGATACACACAGCGTCAAGGATTAAGAGAGATGATTTTGAGGCCAAATCACATCCGAGGCCTGCCAGGCTGATTTATTGTCAAATCCTAAAACTGAAAAAATAGGACAACCTGCTTCAGAAACACCATCTGGTACCACAATATTCCCCTAATGTCTAGCCTAAATCCCTGCTGTGACAAAGTGTACATCTGATAACCAGACACAACCAAGTCAGTTGGCCTCAGGAGTGAATACGAGCATTGGTATTGGCGGGTCCGGGGGCCATGCCTTAGTACTGGCGTGAGCTGTAGTTACGATGGTGGGAGAAGAAAAGAGTGAGGCTGGGAGGAAAAGGGATATTTCTAAGCAGCAACCATAATTGATGGACTGACCCAAATTCTAGGTTGTCAGGCCACAGACTTGGCTTTCAAGGGAAGCAGTCATTTCTGCGGCTCCTCTGCTTCTTTCATTGGGCCTTAAGATAGCACCTGCCACATAGGAGATAATAAATATTTGCATCACTGCAGTTGTTCACGCATTCATTCATTTGCTGAATACCTACTAAGTACGTGGATGATTTAGGAGTCTTGACTGCAAGGGACAGAAAGCCAAATCGAAGTGGCATAAGCAAGAACAGCACTAGAGTAACCCACATGGTTGAAGGGTTCAAGTCTGTAATAGCTTCAGGCGTGTCTACAGCCGGGTGCTCAAATGATGCATTAGGAGTTGCTATCTCACCATTTCTCAGCTCTGCTTTCTACTGTGTTGGCTTCCCTGCAGACCAACTCTTCCAAGGGAAGGTAGTAAGAAGGCTCCCAGTAGCTCTCCGCTGATATTCTATCAGAACAATAACCATGCAGGAAAGAAAGAGCATGTCTTTTAAAATATTTTTCATGAAAATCTGGGGCTCATCGCTCACCAAGTCTGATTGCCCTGGCTTGGGTCTCCTGCCTCCCGTTAGCCACAGTAGGAATCAGGGCACCTTGATTCAAACTCCCACAGGACTGTCTGTAATGGGGGATGGATGGTTCCTCAAAGGAAACAAAGATGCTCTTGTCAGAAGGACAACTGGAGGCTGGACAGGCAGAAATCACAAATGGCCACTATGGGGACAGCTGTGTGACAGCAACTGTGAGCCAGGGTAACAGCAGGAACATGCCACCCTCTCCCCGTCCTCACGGTGCTTGCACTCTAGCAAGGAAGCTGGGTGGGGGGCAAGCAGTTAGAATCGAGGACATGAACCTTACCAGGATGGCAGTACAGGATGCAAAAGGAGCAGTCTCCTTCACATGTGATTTCATAGGCTGCCATTTGGATATGCAAATGTCCTCAGATTCGGCCAGTCTGGAAGCTAGTAAACTGGCTCTGTGTCCACAGCGAACACTCAGAGTTGCAGTGATGTCTTCCAGAAAGCTCTGCTGGAGCTACAGTCCGTAACAGATTGTGCAGTTTACGCGAGATGCCAGGAGTCTCTGGGAAAATGGATGGTGAAAAACTTGGTCCCATGGTGGGAGTAGGGGTGGCGGGAAATGGCAAGGAATGCACCTTGGTCATCTTCCAACTTTCAACCAAGTTGGAAGACGTGAAAGCTGTTTTTTCTAATTAACTTTTTTATGTTCAGATAATTGGTTTCATATGAAATTGTAAGATGTAATAATAGAGAGGGAGATCCCCTGTATGCTTTTCTGCAATGGAACATTTTACAAAACTCTAGTGGAATATCACAACCAGGCTCTTGACATTGATGCCGTCCCAGTGTTTATTGCAATTGCCCCAGTTTTTCTTGGACTCATTTGTATGTGTCTCTGTGTATTCAATTCTATGCAATTTTATCACACACGTAGGTTAGCATATCCACCACCAAAGCTGAGTAAAGAGTAATTCCATCCCCACAAAGATCCATCCAGTTGCTTTTTTATAACCCCACCCACTTTCCTCCAAACTAACTCATTCTCCCTCCTCCCTAACCCCTGGCAACCACTAACCTGTTCTCCACTTCTATAATTTTGTCATTTCAATAGTGTGATGCTCCATTTGGATTGGTCTTTTCCCTCAGTGTAATTCTCTGCGGATTCGTCCAATTGTTGCCCGTATCAATAGTTTGTTTCTTCTTATAACTGAGTAGTATTCAATGGTATGGATGGACCAGTTTGTGAACTATTTACTCGGTGAAGGACATCAGGGTTGTTTCCAGGTTTTGGCTACTATGAATACAGCTATTATGAACGTTTGTGTCTAGGTTTTTGTGTGAACCTAC
The DNA here is from genome assembly GCF_005190385.1 of Monodon monoceros. Classification (NCBI taxonomy): domain Eukaryota; kingdom Metazoa; phylum Chordata; class Mammalia; order Artiodactyla; family Monodontidae; genus Monodon; species Monodon monoceros. The sequence goes on from NW_021703780.1 coordinate 84,169,055, forward strand.
GTTTTCACTTCTCTGGGACAGATGCCCTGAAACCTGTATGTAATTTGTACTTTAGCTCATCCATGGCTATACCTTCACTGATATGACCTCCTCTCTGTTGGCCCTCCCTAATGTTAAACTACTGCCCCTGGTATTGATAAAGCATCTTCAACCATTCAGAGCAAGCTACGTTGTTCACGTCATTATATCTTCACAACATTCTCAGTGAAGGAATATTTTTTCCCCCCTGTGGTCACATTACACTTGGCTTCTATCATTTAGTTCAAGTCTATTACTCCTTCTGAGCAGGGCTTAATCTCCTTATCTGAATGTTGCTCTCTGCCGAGTGACACTATGCCTTCTGTGCTTCGTGTAGCGCCTCACATAGAGTTCTGGGAAGGCTATCCCCCTGATGCCTTCGTTCATGCATTCAATACTTGCTCATTGAGCACTTACTTTGTGCCAAGCGCCAGGAAGACTTAGTGGTAAACCAAGTAGTGGTAAACCAAGGAGACAGACACAGTCGTGCCTTCAGGGGGCTTACAGGCAGTGAGGCAAAAAAGACCAGAGAAAAAACAAGTGAGCAATTAAACAAACAAGACAGATACAGATTATAATGAAGGCTCGGGTGGAAATTACACGGAGATACGTTAGCCAGTGACAGGAGGGAGGTGCGCCGTGCTGCTTTAGGTGGTCTGGGAAGGCTACGCTGAGGGTATGACGTCTCATCTAAGAAAGTTCTGCCTTGAGACTTGACGCACCACCATCTCCCTTTCAGCGCTTGTAACAGACGCCTTAAACCAATCAGGATACAGCTGCAGAATCCTTCTCAACACTGTTCTCCCCGCAGCTGCTCCTAAGGAACTGGATCTAGTGTATGAGATAAAACTTTTTTGCTTCCTTGATATAGTAGTTTCTTAATGAACACTGGGTCAGAATGAACAAACCATCCTCTAGGAAGAAAGGGCAGACACTGTGGAACTCACTGGATCAATACAGAAACAAATCCAAGGGAAACCCAGAACTTGCTTAAGGTCTCAGCATCAGCTAGGGCAGAATAAGGATGAGAATGCAGCTGTCCATACAGCCACTATGGAGAACAGTATGGAGGTTCCTTACAAAACAAAAAATAGAACTACCATGTGACCCAGCAATCCCACTACTGGGCATATACCCTGAGAAAACCATAATTCAAAAAGAGTCATGTACCCCAGTGTTCATTACAGCTCTATTTACAATAGCCAGGACATGGAAGCAACCTAAGTGTCCATCGACAGATGAATGGACAGCTGCATTCTCATCCTTATTCTGCAGGGGGGAAAGGGAGGGTGGGATGAAGTGGGAGATTAGGTCTGACATAAATACGCTACTATGTGCAAAATAGATAACTAGTGGGAACATGCTGTGTAGCACAGGGAGCTCAGCTTCCTGCTCTGTGATGACCTAGATGGGTGGGATGGGCCGGGGGGGGGGGGGGGGGGGGGGTCCAAGAGGGGGGGGATGTCTGTATACATATAGCTGGTTCACTCCATTGTACAGCAGAAACTAACACAATATTGTAAAGCAATTATACTCCAATTAAAAAAAAAGAAAGAATGCAGCTGTCACAGGCACTAGGGTAACTGTGCCATTCTCAAACCTAGGTTGCAACAAAATGACATGACTTACTGGATAAAATGCAGATTCCTGGGCCTTGCCCCAGAGATTCTGCTTTGGTAGGTTTTCAGTGGGACTTAGGAGGCTGTATATGCAACACACATCCCGAGTGATACGTGGACCAAACTCTGAGTCACTGGTCTGACTGTGGGCCACCAAATCTGCCTTGTTTCCATAACTAACAAATGGTTCCTTCCCACGGCTGCATCTACTTCACACACTTATTCCCATTTAAGGCCCAAGTCCCCGGATGCTCAGCATCGCTGAAAACTCTAGGCAGGAAAGTGAAGTTTGGACCTAGCTCCATGCGATGTGTCTCCTGCCTCCTCTTCCATCCTTACCCTGCACCACCCTGCCCTTTAACTGTATTTCCTCCAGCCTCCTGGCCTCTTTCCAGTCTATGGAATAAAACTACCCAAACAAACACCTGCTGTTCCTGCATCTGGGACCCCCTCCTTCCCTCTCTCCACCCACTGAGCTCCTACATACTGTCCAGATCCTGGAGACTATCACTTACTTGGAGAACACTTTTCTTTTTCTCCTGGCAGGAGCTCCACTAGGCCATAGAATTAATTTCGTGCAATTTAGGGAATGGTACCCCTTTCTTAAGACATGTTGGATGACGTCTTCCAGAAAACTACCACGGCAGATATCCAAATCTACAATGTCTATGTTGTGGCCAGCTCGTTGTAGAGTTGTGCAGTGTACAGCCTGCCCAACCATACATGAGAGTCCTGATGCCTATCTTGGTCAAATTCCCATCTCACTACTTCTCACTGCATTAAGAACTTCCCCTTGGTAGCAGTGATCGCAGCTGTCATCACAAATTACAAAGTTGATTAATATCTCTTTACTCTACCAGGGTGCCAATAAAGAACCTGTCTGGTTTTGTTCACGTCTGGATCTCGAGAACCTAGGATTATCCTTGGCTCACAACAGACATTTAGTTAATGTCTGAGCAGCTTTCACTCCTACACAGCTCTTAAGTCTGTCTAAAAGAGCTGTTTCCCCTCATGTCTCTCCTGACCTACAATGTTTCCCCCAGCATCCCCGACACGCCTGTTATAACACATACCACACAGTACTGCCATCGCCTGGTTACCTGTCTCTATTCAACCCACCCATCCGCTAACACACCAATAAACTCGAAGCACTTTCAAAGCAAGAGCCATGCCTGTTTTGTTCATCTTTTGTCTCCCTGGGACTTGCCTGTTACCCACCCCTGGTAGTTAGGAAGTATGTGCTGAATGCAGGGGAGGAGGAGAGTCTGCCAGTGTGCCCCGAGACTGGGAGATGGGGAGGATGAAGCCTCGGCCTGGGGGCTTCTTGCCAGGAGACCCTCAGTCTAAGCAGGCCGGCTCCCAGCATGCCCCACAGGGCAGAGGCCACTGTGCTGTCAGCACTGACCATAAACACAAGCCACTTCTCACTCAAATCCCATTGGCTGATAAGAGAGCGAATTTAGGGCATTATCTTTCAAAGAATACCTTTATTCAGTCCCTGCCAATTTTCTACAATGAGTCCCCTAACAAAGCCTTGAGACCCAGAAGCCCGAAGCAAACAGGTGCCCCAGAATGGATCCAACGTGCAGTCCCGGGCAGCCCTTGAACCCACTTTCCCAGCCTCACAGTCAGATGCCTGCAGAATTATAAGACCCACAAATCTTTTGTCTGGAAAATTATCTTCTTGTAACACTGGAAGCTGTTACCATGGAAATAAAATAGCCTATTAGCCCAAATCTACCAAAACACGGGAGAGGCCCGGCTGCATTTCCGAGGCCCTTCATTAATAAGGAGAAAAGCAGATTAACCTTTAAGAGAATTGACAAGAATGGCCATGACTTGCTACATTATGATTTTCATGTTGAGTTTATCTGGGCTAGTATCTCAGCCTGGAGCAGCCATGCAGGGCGGGGAAGGAATAAAGACAAGATTCAGTGTGAAGATTCAGACGCCTGCCTGGTCTGGTCTCTAGATCTTGGCCACCCTGGATGGCTTCTGGCCCACGGATTCCCCGAGGAGGCTCCCCCTAGACCAGTCCACTGGAGGGAGGGCACTTTTCCTGTCCCGTGTTGAGTAGCTGCTGAGAGAAGCAGGGGACTGCAGAGGGCTCCTAGCCCACAGCCAAGAGGCCAAACAGAAGCCAGAGACAGACGCAGCTGAGCCCAGCCGAGCCTCCTCTCCCCATGGGTGCCCAGGGCTAAATCCCAGCCGTGCAGGCTGCTGGGAAGGTCCTGCAGCACGGACTCTGCCTCCCCCTGTGACCGAGCACAGAGCCCTCGGGTGCCCAGCAGCCCCAGGCATCCCAGGGCCCGGCACACGGCAGAGACCTGCTCCCTGTGCAGTTCGCTGCTCCCACACCTGGCCAGCAAGAGCTGTCAGCATCTTAACCACAGGCAGGTGGGAAGCGCCAGTGTCTTGACAGGTGTCAAGAGGGACTCGCTTTATCCTCGGGAAACTGACAACAGCCTAAAAGAAACTTGGGTTGCTTGACAACAGCTCACAGATTTCTGGGGATTTTTCTTTTTTTTCATTCTGTTTTTGGTTCCAAATTAAAGGAAGAAAGGAGGGGAGAGGGCCCCTGTGAGCATCAGCCCTCATTATTAAAGGCTTTGCCGCCTGAGGGACAGCGTTACATCCCCCTTGGGTGTCTTTCCTTGCCTCTGGTTACTGACACCAGGAAATAACAAGGCACCTGTTAATGTCAGCAATGGCCTGTGGACGGAGACACGAGGTGTGAGAAAGGAGAGGTCACCTCTTCATCCCCATTCGTGCTATGAGCTAATCAGGAATGTTCTCTCTGAATGACTATGGCTCGTCAGCCTAGGCTAACTAATTTTTTGCTTGGGGTTTTTTTTTGAATTTTATTTATGTTTTTATACAGCAGGTACTTATTAGTTATCCATTTTGTACACATTGGTGTATACATGACAATCCCAATCGCCCAATTCATCACACCACCACCCACACCCCCCGCTCGCCAGCCTAGGCTAAGTGCTATAACAAGTAAGTCCTGGATTTCAGTGGCTTCAGACAACAGTGGGTTAACTTCTCACACGTCTCTGGGTCACACAGCTTTTAGAAGCGTGGATTCTTTCCATCCGGTGGCTCCACTGTTTCCTAGGGCTTTGAGATGCCTCATTGGATCCTAGCATCTGGCTGGGAGTTGAGGGGAAAGAGGGTAGACGACCTGGGAGTGAGGCGGGGATGGTTCATAGGGGCCAGCCTCTTTCTCTCACTCTGTTGACCAGGACAAGACACAGGCCCTGCCTCTAGAGATAAGAGGGGTGATAAGTGTGGTCTCACAAAGTGCCGAGGCAGGAGAGGAGACCTCAGGTATCGGGAAGCAGCACAGCCGAGAATAACTGGCGCTTACTACCCTGTATTCACCACAGAGATTTTGAATGTAAGAGCGATGAGAGGCCTAGCTATTGTACAGTCCAACACTGCCCAAGGTGTATATTGAGGGATTCAAGTCCTGCAATGTGCTTCTCAGAAACTGGTCTCCTTAAACAGATATGTTTGGGGAACAATGAAAAAGACATATTCCTCCTGGGCATTCACACCAGACAGTAACATATGAAGGGCTCTGATAGGTCCTGCATTTAAAAAAAAAAATCATAATTTAAAACATATCCCACATATATTTGACTAGAGACCCTCCAATGCGGGGGGATGAAAATCTAGTAACGTTTCCTGGAGTCAGTGTTCTAAGGGGTATAATTTGAGAAAACAGACCTACTCCAATCCTGTTTTGTTCTTCTTTTTTGACCAAAAAAACAGAAAAACCCAAAACCAAAAAAAGAAAAAACACCACTTGAAACTCAGAATGAGGACTTGACATACCCAAGATCAAAGAGCTTGTGAGGAAGTTACAGGCCCGCACCAGATCCTACGTAGTGTACACATTTCCCTAAACCTCTCAGATAGGGTCAGTACCCCCAGGAGCATGACATTAGAGGGTATATGCTAAGTTATAGCATAAACACCGCACGTTCAGGGTTGGGGGGGGGCAGTGTTCTTCATTCATTTAGCAAATAAGTGAATAAACTGTGCCTCATTTTTCTCACCTGTAAAATGGAGACAATAAGAATGACAAGCAGGCGGCGAAATGCTTTAGACGGGATGGGAAAGCTCTCTGAGAAGGTCATGTGTGAGCTCAGACCAGAAAAATGAGAGGGTCATACTACAGCAAAACAAAAGAAGAGCCCAGAATGGGTGTCAGCAGATAGGGTAGGGAGTCCCTGGAGAAAGAGAACCAGGCATGGCTTTCTTGACATAAGAGAAGCCATTTGTGGCCTAAGTCATTCTGTGATTTAATGGTCTTAAGCGAAGTGAGGGAATGGGGGAACAAAGGAAAAGCAGTCAAGAAACAATAGTTGGGCAATAAAACAATCTTCAAGGGACATACATAATGTGATACATATCTTTGAGTTCTGCGGGAACTAAGGCCCTCACCCAGGTGGAGGACGGAATGATGGTGTTGACCTGCTCTAACCCTCATGGCTTCAATCAAGTAAAGCTTGGACTCTGTCAACCTTTGCCCCAATTCTATGCTGAATTCTCCTCTGCTAAGACCCCCTTCCTGAATATGCATATACCCGTAGCTTAAACTTCTCCAGTTTTGCTCTTCAGGGAGAAACTGCTTCTGGAAAAATCCCCAGTGTTCTCCTTACTTGCTGCAAGTAATAACTCCTTCTTTCTCCCGATCTTTGGCTTGGTTGTGTCTTTTGGCTCAACACCCACCAAGAAGTGAACTCAGTTTTCGGGTACCATGGGCATGGCACACAGTAGGTGCTCAGTAAATCTTAGCTCAATGAATGAACAAATAAAGTAATGTATTGTGGATTAGGGTATAATGCAATGAAGATTCTTACAACCATTTCGATTCGTGGGTTTTCCCAACACCACCAGACAATTCTCTGCTGTCCTACAATTCAACTCAACTCTGACACTACCTGGAGAGAGCGTCAGATCCCATAGGTTAAGGATTCAGTCCCACACGACTGCCCCCCCTGCCCCCCACTTCAGACGTCAATCACAAGTCCAAGCTGTCATCTGTGCTTCTGACCAAGTAGCTAAAGATGAGACGTTCCAACCATCCTCTACTTCTACAGATTAGAGATTCCAATGACCTCCTCCTTGGACTCCATTAATTTGCTAAAGGGGCTCACATAACTCAGAGAAACATTTTGGAAAGGTTCCGTAGGGCAAGGCACGCAGGAAAGGGCGCAGAGCTTCCAGGCTCGCTGATTATGCCACCCTCCCAGCACCTCCATGTGTTCATCAACCCAGAAACTCTCCAAATCCAGTCCGTCACGGGTTTTTATGGTGCCTTCATTAGAGACATATGCTTGATTAAGTCACTGGCCACTGGTGATTGAATTCAACCTCCAGCCCCTCTCCCCTCCCTGGAAGTGGCGGGTGGAAAGCCTCAAAGTTCCAACCCTCTAATCACTTGCTTGACTCCACTGGCAATCACCTCCTCACCCACCCATTCTTAGGCACCTCCCAAAGTCACCTAATTAACCTAAAAACAGACAGCTTTGTAGCTCTCAGCACAGGAAGCTCCAAGAGTTTTAGGAGCTCTGTGATAGGAAAACGAAAACCAAATGTATATTTCTTTTTCTTTCTTTTTGCGGTACGCGGGCCTCTCACTGTTGTGGCCTCTCCCGTTGCGGAGCACAGGCCCCGGACACGCAGGCTCAGCGGCCATGGCTCACGGGCCCAGCCGCTCCGCGGCGTGTGGGATCCTCCCGGACCGGGACACGGACCCGTGTCCCCTGCATCGGCAGGCGGACTCTCAACCACTGCGCCACCAGGGAAGCCCCCAAATGTATATTTCTTAATATAAAATACAATATCACAGTAATATTCCACAATTTTCAGATGAAACACTTCAAAGAAATGTCACCTTTGCACCCTCAAAACACAGCATGTGTTTTTTCTTTCTGCTGCTCTCTGCTGATGGGGTTAATTCTGGAAGAATGTTCAAGATGCCTGGGCACTATTGACATTTGGTGGGACGACTTGTCCTTGCATCGAAGGATGTCCAGCAGCATCTCTGGCCTCTATCCACTGGATGTGAGTAGTATTCTGCATGCCCCCCTCGTCCTATTTGTGACAACCAAAAATGTCCCCTGGGGGGCAAAGTCACCTACAGGGAAGAACCGCTGCTGGGTATAATCAAGCTCTTTCATTGTAAAGATGGGAAATGTGGACCATAACATCATCAAGCCTTTTCTTTTCTCCCTCCTCACCTCCGTGGGCTCCCCAACCAGTACGTGTGGGAAAGGCACGCATCCACATAGCATCATTCAGCACAGAACCAGCTTTCCAATCAGAGCAGGCCTCTATGAACTGTTTCTGTACTTCGGTCTCCTCTTTCCCATGCCCCAAAAAAGTCCAAGTTAATCTCCAGCCATCCCATTACAACCTCTCAAGAGAAGGAAGGAAAGTTTCCTGATTTTGCATTCCAGGAGGAGTGCAACCTGAACCCTTTGTGTTTTTGACATTCTGTTTCTGAACTCCGTGCTGGGCTGAGAGCAGGGAATAAACACTTCTTTGAAAGCCCTGTGCATTCCTCTGAAAATCAGCCAGACAGGCTCTGAAGAAGAAAGCAGGGGTCCAGGGACTTGCTGGTAGAATGTACCAGACTGGTCACTGGATGTAGAAAGAGACAGAGCAACAGGGCAAGCTATGTGCGGGGCCCAACATGTGGCTCCTCACTTACTGGGTGTCTCTGTCTAGAACAGAGGCTTAGTCCCCTCACTTGTAAAAGGAGAGAGGTACTGTTACTACTCCCAGTGGCTACTGTTTCCGCACTGCCCTGAGCACTGCATCCTAATCATTCTTGTCCAAATGACACAGAGTCATGGTGAGAGGTACATCACATAGATTTACAGGCTTTGTCAACTGTAAAGTGCTTTAAAAATCCAAGGTCCAATGAGAATTGCCACCTGCTTCAGATATTTGTACCTGTAAGTGAGCAAAGCTCCGGGACACAAAAGAGCAGAGCAGGTAAGAACCCAAGTTTCAGAGGCAACCAGCCCTGACATCAAATCCCAAATGGGCCACACGAGCTGTGTGACACTGGGCCTCTTACTCAACCTTTCTGGGCTCTTAGTGTTCTCATCTGAAAAGTGGAGCCAAACAGGATTTTAAACAGAATTTAATCTGATCCTCATTTAAAGCACTTAGCACAGGGCCTGCCGCTTGGTGAGTCTAGACCATGATCGCAGAGAACCTTTCTGTATATTGCTCCATCCCAGAGGGATCTTTAGGGAGTAGAGCAGAAAGATGGGGTGCAGAGGGAATGGAGTTGGAGGGATGGGGGAGCCTCAGTCTGTGAGTGGAGGGGAAAAAGGCCCAGGTCACAGCAGTGATTCTGGCATATTCTGACTCAGGAGGAAAGGAATAATAAGACCGGGGCTTTGCGTATGCTACGTCAAGCGAGAGCAGGTGGGAGAATCTTGCCAGCCACTCTTCGCAAACTCCGCATCTGGCTCTGCTACCAGGATGGGCTACTTGCCCATGTTACCCCATTTGTGCCCTGCCTGGGGGAGGCTGAGGCTAATCCTTAGAGTTTTTCTTGGGTTAAGTCAGCCCCCACCCGTGCAAACACGCACAAACACACACCGGCTGAGGGGATCTCAACCTTAGCCCAGCCCGGCTTCCTGGCATGTTGCCCACCCACTAGAAAAGGCCAGTAGGACAGTCAGATGGTGGGTGTACTTCTGAGAAGGGCCTTCAAGCCTATGACAGTACAAGAACAGGGACATTCATTCTGGCAGACACCGGCACTCTGAATCAGGCCTCCTCTGGCTTGGCGTTTCTGGGTGGGTCTTTCCTGAACCTTCCATCTGTAATGTTATTGGGGCTACTCTTTGCAAGGTTTCTGATTCTTCCTCTTAATTTGGATTTCCCTGGTGGTCCTCTCTGGCATGGACCCCTTGCCCTAGAAGCAGACCCTGAGGCAAAGATTTATGGGGGAGGAAGCACTAGGGTGAGGGGGTGGGACAGTGAGCGGGGGAGGGGAAAGGAGCCCATAGCGGACATGAGCAAGCAAGCTCCTGTTGCGGCTCATTCTTTGGGGTAACCCTGGGAGATGGTGGAGATCACGCCTCGAGTTCTCCCACCCCAGTGTGCAGGGCTGGATGTGGTCTATCTATCCATATTGGTGGAGGATGTGTCTTAGTCTGTTTGGGCTGCTATTATCAAAGATACCATAGGATGGGTGGTTGATAAACAACGGAAAATTGTTTCTCATGGTTTTGGAGGCTGGGAAATCCAAGATCAAGGTACTAGAAGATTCGGTATCTGGTGAGAGCCCACTTCCTGGGCCACAGACAGAGGTTTCTCACTGTGTCCTCCCGTGGCGGAAGGGACCAGGGAGGTCTGCAGGGTCTCTTTCATAAGGGCACTAATCTCATTCATGAGGGCTGCACCCTCATGGCCTAATCACCTCTCAGAGGCCCTCACCTCCTGAAACCATCACCTTGGGAGTTAGGATTCCAACATATGAATTTTAAGGGGACACAAACATTCGGTCCATAACAGACTCCCTCCAAAGCCTTCACTCGCTGTCCTACCCAGAATCTCTGTCCTAAAAGGAGAACGCACAGAAGCAGAGTCCCAGCAGCATGCAGTAGCCGCCTTCACAGGTGGACATGAGTGCCAACAGCATCTGGTGGGACCCCAATGCTGCATGCCCCCTTCCCCCCAAAATTCCTGACCCTCTGGGCCCTAGACAGAAGCCCAGCATTGGCTGTGTGGGGGAAGGGAGATGTCAGGGATCCCGACCTTCACCTCAGCCTCTCAGAGGGGCAGCCATGTTGAAACTGTTGAAATATGGAGGAACTCTAAAAAATATATATGTGGGATATGCTAGGGAAACTGGAAAACATCAGTCACAGTTCTGTTTTTTCGGTGCCTCTCTAACCATGGCAAATTTTTCATCAGGAGAGAAAATTAAAACAAAGTAAAACCATGAGCACTCTCTCCTGGGAGAGGCCCAGGACTCATTTCTCTGTCTGCTCCCAGCCAGCCCCTTCAATGCTAATATTAAAGGTTTTTTAAAAGCCTTATTTATTTACTTGTTGGTTTGTTTGTTTGTTTCAGTGTTAGAGATTCCCCTCCTGCTTTCCTGAGACTGGTAGGATGGGTTGGGGAAGGAGATGAGCACTCCTGCTCTGTGTTCTCCGTGGATGATCTCTCCCTGCTGATAGAAAGCGATGCCCCCAGACCGTCTTGGGAGGGTCTTGATTCTCTCCCACCTGGACACTAAGGATCGCTCCCTGTATTTCCTTGGGCAGATGCCTAATTCCTTTGAGCGGTGGATCTTCATCTTTAAAGTGCTGGTATTCAAAGGACCCACCTCTTGGGGTGATTGTGAGGAGTCAGTGAGAAAACATAGGCCCACCTGCTGCACAGTGCATGCAGAGCTCTGTCTTCGGGGGTTAAGGGGTGGGCTGCACCCCGCTCCTCTTTTCCTTCTTCCAATTTTAGTCCTATGAGTCTCACTCCGTGCTGGTAATCGATTCTCCTAATAGGTCTGTTAAATCTTTGTGCAAATAAAACCCTGGTGGCCTGTCTGTGATTCCCCTGGCACCCTGGAGTCAAAAGGGGTACCCTACAGGAAGCCTGGCCACATTTTTCCAGGAATCAAGAGAGGGGAGAGAATTCTCAGTCAAGTGCAACTGCCCTTTGAGGTCTGGCTTTATCCCCACAATGATCCCGAAGATCCCACCGCTGGGGAGTCAGTGTTAAGAGGAGCGTGTAGAAGGAAAGACAGACTAATTCCAACAGAGAAGGTCACTGCGTAGACCACATCTACACTGTTCTCTTTCTTCCTGGATGCCACACTCGGAGGAACGCTGGCACATGGATACATGTTTAAAATGTATAGATGCGTTCCTGGGCTGTATAGGAAGTGACGTGAAGGCAGAATGTGTGCAGAGAAAGGCGGGGGGATGCCAGGTGAGGAAACAACTTAAATTCCTAAGGCATCTAATGCAAGCAGCTCAGTAAATACTGGTGAAATCAAACTAATGAGAATATTAAACCACAGGGCTGTGCATACTGGATCAGACCATGTGGCTGTGCATAATCATATTTTAGCAGCAGGTAATAGCCCAAGATCTTTGGAACGTTAAGCCCAAAATGGAGGGAGAAATTCCCTCCCTTTAGGAGCTACTGATATCTCAAACCACAGGGCTCACAAAGATTGGCAGGTGGGAAATCACCCCGTCTCTTCCAGCCCTCCCAGTGCCAGCCAGCATCTGGTGTCCTGCTCCTAGGACTTCAGTTTTCCTGTCTAGAGCAGCTGTCTCATGGGACCGGGAATTTAGCCGGCTCCCGTTCATTCGTAATTCTATTTGCTTTGGCCAAGACATCAGAACAGAGGTGTTAGATGTGGTCCCTGTTTGAATGTGGCTCACATGGGAGACTGATTAGGGAATCTGAGCTGTTTGTGCTCATGAATATTCAGGGCAGAGAGAAAAAACAAACAGGGTTTGTGGGGCATGTAACTGAAGACAAATAAATACTTCAGCAGAGTAACAGGAATGCAGCCCAGAGATGGTGACTGCCACTTGACCAAGCGGACTGCCATGGATGCCCTAGTGACATGGTATCTGGGGGATCAAGGGCAGGGTTGTCTATCTTGTTTGCTGTGGTAGTCCCAGCGCACAGTGTAGGGCTGGCACCTAGTGAGCAGTCAATAGAGATTTGCTGAATAGACAAAAGAAAGGACCAAAGGTGAGAAGCCCCCAATCCCTTTCCTGTACATGTTTTGTCATAAACAAGATTTTAATACTTTTTAAAGTTAAGTGCTGTGGTAAGCAGAGATCTAAACATGACCCTGCCCCCAAGACTCCCATTCCCTGTTATTCAATCAAACAGGAATCTGGGCACTGCCCTGAAAGGATTTTGCAGATGGAATTAAAGTCCTAAGTCAGTGGGCCTAATTAAGGAGCTTATCCTGGTGGGCCCAACCCAATCAAGAGAGTCCTTTAAAAGCTGAGAGTTTTCCCTGGCAGTAGCAGAAGGGAAGCAGGAGAGATTCAAAGCACAAGAAGGATTCGACAGGCTGTTGTTCACCTTGAAGATGGACTGGGTCATGTTCAAGGGCCAAGAACAGCCTCCAGAGGCTGAGAAAACCCTGAGCCTGTAGCCAGCAGGGAAAGCGGCACCCAACCGTACACCCACAAGGAACCAAATTCTGCCAACAACGTGAACGAGCTTGGAAGCTGATTCCTCCCTGGAGCCTTGAGATAAGAGCCCAGCCTGTATGACACTTTAATTTTGGTTTTGCAAGACCCTAAGCAAAGAGCCCGATTAAGTCCACGCCAACTTGTGACCTATACAACTGTGAACTAATAAACGGGTGCTGTTTTAAGCCCCTAAGTTTGCAGTAATTTGCTACACAGCAACAGAAAACTAATACAAGTATGAACATAAAGAATCTAGCAATTCCTTTTCTGGCCATCCATGCAGCATGGCGGTTACGGACATGAATTTCAACTCGGAGCCACACTGCCCAGGTTAAAATCCCAGCTCTGCCACTTCCCCAGCAGAAAGAACTTGAGCAAGTTTTTCAATCTCCCTGGGCCTCGGTTTCTTCATCTGTGGAATGGGGGTGATAATAGTATCTTCCTCATAACTCCAGAGTGAGAACCAAATAACATAAAATATCTAAAATGCTAAGAGCAGTGCCTGGCACACTGTACATATTTTATCAATCCTGTTTTTACTACTATTTTAAAAAAATAAAGATTTCTAGAATCTCCCCCAAAAGCCCAGGACCTGGGAAAGCTGGGCCACAGACCCACATGGCAACCACCAGCCGAAACTGCCCCTTTACTCTACGACTCCTGGTCTTCTCGGATGCAGTCCTCTTGGCTCCTTTACACTTGCCGCCCAGCCCCTGTAGGCATCTGGATTTGCAATCTCTGACCTGAGATTGATTAGCTGGAGAGCAGTGCACAACGTCAATTCTGACCTTCACTTACGAAAGCAAGCCAAGATCCTCATTCATTAGCTGAGCGGATACAGTCTTCTCCTAAGTCCTACTTAATTTTTCTTTGGAAGCATTTAGCGGGCTGGCTGGAGTTTGGCTTGAAAGGAAACGTGCAAGGACTCTTGTGGGCCTTTGAACTGAAGATCCCAACGGATGCAGGAGAAGTGGCTGAGAAGTGCTCTTGAGCATCTAAACCATTTGTGGCTGTCACTGCCTCCCCGATTTATAAAATAAAGGACAACACGAAGCCTGAGAAAGATGCCATCCGTCCCTCTGGTGGCCCCAAAGTCCAAGCCCACTAGACACTGAATTGTGAGTGCTGGCTGCTCAAGGGCCCTCATACGTCTCTCTTCTGTTGTCCTTCGCCCTGGATCCTTGCCAAGAAGCGGGAGGACAATGCCACTTCAAGCCCGAAGCCATCTCCCTGTCTCAGCTCCAATTAGCCCAGAGCGTTTGGGAAGCTGTGTGTGAGAGCAGCAGGGCATGCAAAGTGCTCTCCAGCTGGTGGGCAGATGGGCAGGAAGAGGGCCAGCATTTGTTTTTAATCTAAAGAAGAGCCTAGGGTAGGGAACTCGGGCAGCTCCCATCCTGTCTCTGAAGGGTAATCTCTGGGGGCCATGAGAAAATGCTTCACTGCAACAGTACCTCAGTTTCCCTCCTTAGACCCTATGACGTCCCCAGGCTGGGCAAACAGACAGTTGACAACATTTCTTCACCGTCTGATTTTCAGCCCCATTTGGAGCAAAAGCAGAGGAGTCGACCAGCTGGCTACACACATCTCTCTCTCTTTCTCACACTTGTTCCTAGAACTCAACTCTGTGTGAGATACAAGAATGTTGTGAAATATTAGAATCGTCTAATATCCTATTAGATGATGTGCCTATTCTTCCCTGCTCATCCCTCTTACGACTTTTCTTTGCTTTTTTTCCCATAGAGCCTTGTTACTCGAAGTGACCTTCTTGGGCCTTAACTACTGGCATTGCCTTCGATGTTTGTTAGAAAGGTCATCTCAGACGTGCCACACACCCACTGAATCAGAAACTGCAGGTGAACAAGATCCCCAGGGGATTGATATGGCACATTCAAGTTGGAGACGTGATCCCTAGCCTAGGGATCTTTCTCCCTAGCCCAGACAGCTGGACTGAGACACCCACTGCTTTGGGAAGAAGCAATCACTATGGAATCAGAAAATAAAGCAAGAAGTGGGAATGCAAATTCCTGACTACTGAGTTAAAAACAACCACTAGTTTAAATTCAAGGCAGAAATATTTGCATGCATACTTAGAGAACACATTTTTTCCCCCAGTGCCAGATAAATTAAAAGATTCCACCCCTGGAGGAAAGGAGGAGAAGAGAGACCATGGAGACAGCAGCTAAGTGAGATCAGGAAACTTTGGGTCTCTGGGACCAATGCCATCCATTCCAGTGCCAGGGAGCCACATGGCAGCCCAGTCAGTTGCCGTTCTCCTGGCCTTCTGCTGGGGAACACTCATGGACATTTTGCCAGCCAATCGCACAGGAGGAAGATAGCTCTTCTTTGACCAGAGAATTTGCCTCAGTCTCCATCTGATTACCTATGACCCTTGGTGAGCCCCAGTCCCCTGAGAATGGAGTAGGGGCCCTAGATACATAAGAGGTAATGTGACCTGGAAGAAAAGCTCCACTAGGACCAAGACGGCACTAGCAGATCCAGTGTTCAATCCCTCACCAGGTCAGGGACATCCAACCAACCCACCCTACACTTTTGATTTGGTTTCCTCCTGCAGGGCCCATCATGGAAGAGGAGGCTCTGAAGTTTCCAACTTCATCCTTCAAGGGACGAAGTAGAAACAATGAAGTGGACTTATAGCATAATAGACTGTCAGAGCTGGGAATGACCTCAGCGTTCACAAGATATAGCCATCTCTTCCTTCCATCCATCCATCCATCCATCCACCCAACCATCCATCCATCCATCCACCCAACCATCCATCCATCCATCCATCCATCCATCCATCCATCCATCCATCCATCCATCC
>NW_021703780.1:84184735-84206439 GCF_005190385.1 Monodon monoceros
TCCATCCATCCATCCATCCATCCATCCATCCATCCATCCATCCATCCTTTCATTAATTTGACAAACATTTGTTGAGTGTCTCCCACAAGTCAGGAATCATGCTAGGCACTAGGGATCCAACACTAGGCAAAACCACACCCAGACTTTATCCTCGGGGAGCTGACCTTCTAGTAAAGAGAATGTCACTAAACACATATGAGAATCCACTGGATGTGGTTCATTCAAGGTCATGCAGATGGCAACAGACTGTGAGTTCTCTCAGGGAGTTTAGAGTAGAGCTTCTTACGAAAACAGGGAGTGAAATCAGCTTTGGAGAAGGGATAGATAAGGCTAGACAGAAGCCATGTTACTGCCTTCCAGCTCCTCTTGGCAGACTGGGCCCAGGTTGAATCTGTGATAGGAGCAACGCTTGCCAGCACATAAGCCTGGGTGATGCTAAGCTCGTCCACTTTCTTATTTATGTCAGTAGGACCCTGCCCATTCGTTTGTTTCCTTCAGCCGCTCACCAGGTGCTGTGAGGAAGGGAAACAGAGGATCCCGGGGCTTTGGAAAAGTGTGAAGGATTGCTTCTCCAAGAGATAAATGGGGAAAAGGATGCTTCTCTTCCAAAGTCACTTTGCGAGCGATAGCTAATGGTTTTTAAGGTTTTGCTTTACATCAAGCACCAAGCTAAACCCAACTTGCATCATCTCCTTTAATCTTTGCAAAACTTTATCATTTTTCCCATTTTACAGATGCAGACACTGAGGCTTAGACAGGTTAAAGGACTTGCCCAAGGTCACAGAACTAGTGAGAGGTGGAGGTGGGATCTGACTCCCAGGCTCTGCCTGGGACAGGAAACATGATGTCTAATTACTCCGTGACAGCCATCTCATCCAGGGCTGGCTTCGAGGGCATTCAAGTTCAGTCACTTGAAGGGCAGTCACACAGGTCCCACACTCAGAGGGGCACTGCCCTTGGTGGGCTAATGCTCTCCAGTCACCATCTTGAAAGTGCTGATAACTATACGTGTGATTTAGGGTTTAGTGTGTCAGTTCTGATGGGACCGTGGGGCATGTGCAGTCCTGCCTACTGCTACCTCTCCACCTCTCTGTCTCCCCAGGATGGGTCCTCTGTTGCCTACTCCTGCACCCTGTGATATCCCAGACCCTACTCGCCCTTCACCTCCCCACCACTGCCCAGCGGCTGCAGCCACCCCAGCACCTGGCCCCCGGGCCCCATCCAGCAATCCACGCTGCTCTTGCCCCGGACAGAGGCTAAGGGGTCAGCAGGAGAACATAAGCAGATGGAGGTGGGTCCCCGGAGAAAGAGAAGCAGGCATGGCTTTCTTGACAGAAGAGAAGCCATTTCTGGCCTAAGCCATTTTGTGACCTAAGCCTGGCCACACTGCTCGTCCTTGAGCAGGTGTCAGTTCTTAATGATTTTAAGGGAACAAAACAATGTAGAAACATTGCCTGTGAGAGAAATAACAATAGCAAAGGTAACACATCGGTTGCAAAGGCTGCCTGTTCTGTTTCAACGGTAAAGATGAGCCCAAAGCGCTCAACCAACAGATCAACTGGAACCTAAGGGGAGATGATGTTGGTCTTTTCTGACCCTCATGACTTCAGTCAACTAAAGCTTGGACTCTTGTGTACCGCCCAAGCCCCTGCATGAATATGCATGTACCCTTAGGTTAAAACTTCCCCAATTTTGCTATTTGGGGAGGCCCTGCTTTGGGAGAGATCCCTGGGAGTCTCCTTACTTGCTGCAAGTAATAAATCCTTCCTTCTCCTGCTCTTTGGCTCGGCTGTGTCTTTTGGTTTGACATCCACCAAGAGGTGAACTCAGTTTCTGGGTAACAGGGAGAGTCAAGATTGGGTGGCATCTAGGAGCAGGGCAAGACGCAGCAGCCCAGGGCATGTCTGATAGGCAGCTTGGCAGGGCCCAGTCTCTTACCCCCCCCCAATGGACAATGGATGTGTCCCAGCATGCGGTTGCCTGTCCCCCGTAGGTTGGGGACTGACTTCTTTGTCCCTGGCTGGGGCATAGATGGCAGGTCTGGTGGCTGCTGGGAGGGGGATCCTGGGATGGAGGGGAGGGGAATGGGGGTGAATGCTTACATGTGCTGAGTGACACATCCCAGGCACCTGTGATGGTCTGCATGACCAGGTGCATATTGCCCTGCCCAAGGAAGTGGGACATTAAATAGGAAACAGAAACACTGGGGAAGAGAGTCAGAGAGAGATACAAAGACAGAGACAGACCACGGAAGAATGAAAAAAGTTTCCTATATTAGTACCTTCAATAGCACCTTTTCCTTGAATTTTGAACAAGGGGCCCTGCATTTTCATGTTGTACCAGACCTCACAGATAACATAGGGCAGACTTTCCTGGTGACTGGGCATTAAAAGGAGCCCCTGCCATTTAAACCTCAGTGCTCCAGTTTCGAACATTCTGATGGGTTCAACCTACACGCGTTCCATCTGTCTTGCTTCTTAGAGTTCATTCCTTATTATTGTACTTAGTTTTTAATGTTCACATTCACATGTTTGCCATGCTGAACCCGTCACACAGAATGTCTCATTCATCCCCATGATGACCTACTAAGGTCCATGCTGTTACTATGCCCATTTTTCATATGAGGAGACTGAGGCTTGAGAAGTTAAAGAATTAGCCCAATGACTATGAAGATCTTTCTGCTGCCTCTTTGCAGATCTGGCTTTGCTTACACTCCCCACTTGATAAAACAGCCTTTCTTCTCATATCCTTCTAGCTTCGCGGAAGCTAAGATTCATGGATTTTCAAGCGTCCTTCTTAATGTGTTTCTGAGGCGCCCGGGATCTGCCCTGGACTAGCTTCCGAAAGAGGAGTTACTGGGAACACGTAAAAGCAACTGTCTGAGGAATAGATGGCTTGGGCGAGACATTTCAAATACCGCCTCCCCCCGCCTCTGACAAGCAGTGACTTATGCCGAAACTGCCCGGTTATTTACCACGGGAAGTCTGTGGCAGGTCTGCACACTGGGGACTTTCTTCTGTGGGTCTTTCATTGCCAAGAGACACCCTGAGAATGTAGAGGTTACAAGCCCCATCACCCAGAGCCAACCTGCAGAGGGAGAGCTGAATAGAGCTCTCTTTGGAAGGCCAAGCCAGGATTACAGTAATTGCAGGCCGGCTGCCGGCTCTCTGGCGACAGTACCCAGTGGAGGCTGCCAGCTGGCCCTGCTAATTACCTGTCGCCCAGGATGAGGAGGAAAACTTGCGAAAGGACTGAAGAGGCCCAGACTGAAGGCACTGGAGCGTGGCAGGCTGGCCTCTCCGGGATCCAGGCCGCCCAGTCGGCCCCATGGCAATAGCTCTGCCGTTGTGGAGAATGACTTGGCATGTTTCTGCCTGGTTCCTTCCCAAACAGCTCCCTTTTGCGGGCCTGCCTGTCTCCCCTTCAGAGCAATGAGCCTCTCTAGTTGCAAATTTTCTCCAGGGCACCTCAGGAATTGCTGAGGATGGATTCTCAGGCAGCAGCACAGACAGAGGGGAAGAAAGAGGCCCTTTCTAGACCAGTGATGGCCAACAGAAATTGAATGTAAGCCACAAATTGTAACTCAAAATTTGCTAGCAGCCACATTTTTAAAAAAAAGTAAAAAGAAACAGGTGGAATTAAATTTAATGATATACTGTATTTAACATAATAGATCCCAAACATTATCATTTAAACATGTAACTAGTATTATTTAAAGTATTGAATTATTTTACATTCTTTCCTTTGTACCTAAAATCCAGTGTGATTGTTATATGTACAGCACATCCCAATCAGGATGAAGTGCCAACAGCCACATGGGGCTGGCTGCACCATACTGGAGAGCACAGCTCCAGATGAGTGATAGAAAATGTAACTCAAAGCAGACTACTGGCCGTCCTTGACCACACCTGGGTTTTGCACTCTCACTTCCAGTCCTTCTTTTCTCCTTGGCTTGACATTTGCTCTCCAAGCCTTAGCTCCTTGTTACTCCACACACGGGCTGCATGATGTCAGCAGCATGACATCACCCAGAAGCTTGTGAGAAACGCAGAATCTCAGGCTGAAGCCCTGACTCACTGGATCAGAATCTGCATTTCAGCAAGTTTCCCAAATAATTTGTACGCAGAGTGAAGTTTAAGAGGTACTGCCCTAGGCCCCCCTCCCTTTCCCTGCCCCTCCTGATGGCATTTGACTTTCACTTTAATCTTGGGCTCCCTTGCTGCCTGGATTCCCTTGTCCAACTACTGAACCTTGGGCCGCTGCCCAGTGTAAATGACACCTGCATTCTCTGCTACTGTGCCAGGCTGAAGAGAGCCAAGAGAGTGGAAACTTAACAACAGCAACAAACGAAACAAAACTTGGCCACCATTTATTGAGCACTTACTATGAGCCAGCCTCCACGTTCAGCACTTCTCATGCATAAACTCACTGAATCCTCATCCATTTTAGGAGCCTGATGTATTACTACACCCATCTTACAGATAAAATTCAGAGACGACTGTCCACACACAGCCCGTTTCTGGTGGAGTGAGAATTAAACCCTGGGTCTACCTGATTGGAAAGCCCATGCTCTATGGCCATGCTCTAAGTCAAATTGTTTTAGTGTATGTGTGTGTGTGCTGGTAGAGAGCACTTACTTCCTCCAACAGACAGGATTAGAGCGCACGCAGTTTATTTGAGAAGGATGGAAACACCATAGGCAAGTGGGGATCAAGAGAGGGAAGGGATAGCCGTCAATAAAGGGTAGATTTTCAAGCCAGCTACCCCTGTGGGTGCCTAGAGCTGAGTCCCATTGAAGAAACTCGAGGAGCTAGTGTAGAGCACGTGCCTCTGAGCTACCCCGGCCCAGGGGTAGGGGAGCTGGGATTTTATACAGCAAGTCCTATCAGGAATTAGTTGAGGGCTGCTCACAGAGGGTTCCAACAGCAAGAGAAAGCTCCCACACAAAGAAACAGAGGTGCAGGCGGTCAGAAGTCGAGTCAGGGAAGGGACAGGGGTGTCTAGGTGAGGCTTGGCAGTGTCTGCCGTGGTAGACTAGACCCACGGACTGACTCCTCAGCATTACGGAGTCAAGTGGGAATGAACTACCTCTTACCCTTCAACCTAGCTTTTAAATTCTTTTAAAAGTCATTTCTGGTGCTCATTTTAAACCAGGTAGCACTCGTATTAAAAAGCTGGAATGGACTGAGTCACAAGCAGTTTACCCCATCCGGTAACTTGGTCCAGACCCTGACACACTGGTGCCTTCAGATGGACCCCTGGAAATGCATGGCTCCTAATACCTCTCTGTTGGTTGCTATTGGCTGGTTGGGAGGCACAGCAGTAACGTCAGGGTCTATGAGAATGCTGGGATCCTGTCCCTCTCCTATCCTGTATTTCCCAGCTTGACAGGCCAAGCCCGGCTGGGCAGACACACGCTCCAGCTCAAACACCCCAACTTCAAACAGTTTCTTTGTATCTCTGTTTTGGGGCAGACACAACTTTAGGGGAAAATAATCTACCCCAGGGAGAAGTAGGGTGGAAAAAGTTTCTATCATTTCCCTATGTATCTATCCACCTATCTATTTACACATACCCACCATATATATATATATACACACACACATGTATTTATAGATATATACACATATATATATTATATATTTTACATATGGTTTTGGAAGGGACATAATGGGGGCAAGGTCACAGACAGGAGAAACACGTGCCTTGGCAGTGAGAGAGAAGCCCAGCAGGAGGAGAGGGTATGAAAGTTTAGAAAGTTTAGACCTCATTTTGCCAAAATCAACCTAGATGGGTCTGTGTTGGGGTCAGCTTTTTTTCGAGAATATTTCTATTAATATCACCCTGTGAAAATACTCCATGCCTGTGACATTTCAACTTTTTCAGAGTGCTATGCATTCAGAGGAAGTGGGAAAGGGGAGGAGTGGGGGGAGAGAAGAGGGAGAGAGAAAGAGGGAAAAGGAGTGGGAGGGGAAGACGAGAGAAAGAGAAGGTAAAATTGAACTGAAGACTGAACAGCAAATTTGGTGCGCTCCTTTAAAAGGGGATGAGGCAGGGTTTCAACATACGACTTTGTGGGGGAGTGGGGGGGGAGATAATTCAACCCATAACACTATGAAGAAGATACTGGATTATTCCTGGGCAGGTCTAATCAGATGTGATGAGACCAGGTGGGAGGCTGCAGCAGTAAATCAGGGGAGAGATGAAGATGGCCTAGAGTTTGGATGATATTGGTACTGATCGGGAGCAATGGATGGATTCCAGATAAAAATATGTTTGCTAGAACTGGATATATCTGCAGTGGGTTGCAAGTAGTCAACAAAGGAAAAGAGGAACCAGGGATGACTCTGAGATTTGTAGCCTGAGCATCCGGACAGGGAGGATTCACCCACCTGGGCTCTCCTTCTACGTTGTGTATGGCTACACTTGGAGCCTTGGCTCTTCCAGCAGGAACCCAAGAGAGCCCCAAACCTAGAAGCCAACCCCAAAGATCCAGAGCCAGGATCCCCAAGGGATACACCTTCCTCCTCCCAACAACAGACACCAGCTCTGAATAGACAGAGTCTTATGAGTTTGTGTCCCCCCGAAAAAGTTATACTTAAGTCCTAACTCCCAGAACCTCAGAATGTGACCTTATTTAGAAGTGGGTTCTTTGCAGAAGTAACCAAATGGATTATTAGGGTGGACCCTAATCCAGTATGGCAGATATCCTTGTAAAAAGGGGACATTTGGACACAGAGACAGACATACACAGAGGAAAGACGACATGATGACGCACGGGGAGAATGCCATGTGAGGACAGGACTGCAGGCATGCATCTACAAGCCAAGGAACGCCCGAGGCTACCAAAGGTTAAGACATGCACGCAACAGTCCCTTCCCTAGCAACTTCAGAGGGAGCCTGGCCCTGCTAACACCTCAATCTCAAACCTTCAGCCTCCAGAGCTGTGAGAAAACACATTTCTGTTGTTTTCAGCCACGCAATTTGTTACACAGATCTAGCAACCTCCTATAGAAATAACCAGGAGCAGCTCTCAGTCAAAGTCTGAGTAGATCAATAACCCACGTCTCTTGCTTCCCTTCGTTCGGGAAACTCAGAGGTGTGGGTTCTATACATTTTCCCAGAGTTTCCCCAGTGGCATTAAGCTCCAGTCCTCCAGAGAGTAAGTGGCTTGATAACTCACTCCTTTTGCCTGCCTCCCCTTCCCATCTCACTTCTCCACTGCCTACCAGTGTTTCCGGGATCTTCCAAATGAACAACTTGCACATAGATCTTCGTCCCGGCTCTACTTCTAGGAGGACCCAGCGTTTGGGAAAAGTCGCCCATGGGCAGTGAATGTCTGGTGTCCCAGCTGTACACCCTCTGATCAGGTAAGCTGGCAGCCACTTGAGAAGACCATCCTCCACCAAGCTTGGCTCTAGAATATTTCTGCACAACTTTTCATGGGATGCAATGATGCATAAATGGCTCATCCATGTAAGGAAGTTAAAGAAAACAAAACACCCTCTTGTTTTACCCTCCATGTTCCCTTCTCTCTGTTCCCAAGCAGTGGACTACACAAGAGATGCAGGAGGGAAAACTTGCCAATTACTGCCTTAATAGTTAAGGAATACTTGAAAACAGGAAAGCAGCAAAGCAACAATCTTTGTGATGTTCAGGCTTTCTGAAGCCAGGTCACACTGTCCTCGTAATAAGTTACAGAAGACAGAAGGATAGATAAGTTATAGGCCATATACAATTTAACTACCAGTGGGGTAAGATTGGAGGGATGGATAGAGCTGGAAGAATAGCATCATCAAGATCTTAGGGAGTAAAATTTCTCTAGCACACACGCACAGACACACACGACACAACTGTGTTACTTAAAACACGTCTACAGGGCTTCCCTGGTGGCGCAGTGGTTGAGAGTCCGCCTGCCGATGCAGGGGACACGGATTCGTGCCCCGGTCCGGGAAGATCCCACATGCCGCGGAGCGGCTGGGCCCGTGAGCCATGGCCACTGAGCCTGTGCGTCCGGAGCCTGTGCTCCGCAATGGGAGAGGCCACAGCAGTGAGAGGCCCACGTACCGCCAAAAAAAAAAAAAAAAAAAAAAATGTCTACAAATTTTGACACTCTTCCCTTGAAAGCTAGAACCTAATTCCCCTCCCCGATTGTGGGGCTGGACTTAGTGACTCAGTTTTAACAAATACATATGGTGGGATTGATGATGTATGACTTCCAAGACTAGGTTGTGAAAGGTATTATGGCTTCCTCGTTTCTCTCTAGGGTCACTCATGCTCAGGGGAGCCAGCTGCCCTGTTACGAGGACACATCGAAACAGTCAATGGAGAGGCCCACAGGGTGAGGGACTGAGGCCTCCAACCAACAGCCATGTTCTCTCCCAGCCCCAGCCAAACCTTCAGATGGAGACAGCCGCAGTGGACATCCTGACCATAGCTATGAGACACTGGGCCAAAACCCAGCTAAGTCACTCCCAATTCCTGACCCACAGAAATCGTGAGATAGTAAATGTTTGTTGTTTTCAGCCACCGAATTTCAGGGGTAATGTGTCACATGGCAACAGATAACAAACACAACTACATACCATTTGATGGTTAGTGGGGGTGGGGAGATAGAACAGGAAAGATTCATTATCAGGATCTTGAGGGAGTGAAACGGCTCTAGTACACGATACACAACAGAGATCAACATCTCCTGCCTATACTGTCTCCCAAATCAAGGTACCACGCTGGGACAGTTGACAATCAAGAGAATTCTCATGGAACCTGAATGTTTGGGCTGAACGACACTTCAGAGTTGAAATCCTCATTTAAAAAAAAATAGATAACGAAACCCAGGTCTAGAGAGATTAGGTGATTTTCGCAAAGTTATTGTATCAATTTTGGAGGAATCCTGGTCTGACTTGGAGGCAACAGGCAAGTTGTGAGAAGCTATAGATACCAGGAATCTCTACCGGGTTCAGGTAGTAGTTTTTCCTGCCACAGCATTGAGAATTCACAAATCTATTTACGATTTCTAGGAGACAAAGCTGCCTGTGGAATTCTAATACAGGATCAACATGTAAAACTGATTTGTTTTTTGTTTAATGAAATTTGTTAGAATCTTTCCTTAAGCCGTGAATCCCCAAACACAGACAGTAGATGTTGACTGATACTCAGCTATCTCTTGCGAACAATTGGCTTGCCATGTGACAATTCCAGTCTTCAGAGGAAGGTTACTGAATGCAAAGATTGGTTGAAGAAAAAGCTCTAAACTTTTCTAAAGCCCCACAGTGGCTGCCCATCTATTGAGCATTTTCTTTAGCTCTTAAAAAGATTCCTTTTCAGAAACAGTAAGAATTTTACTTCATGGAGCCCTAATAATTTCAGTTTGGGAGAGTCCCATGCCTTAAATGACCCACAGCAATTTTTCTGAGTAGGCGAACAGGTTTAGAACCAAACAGATACCCAGAAATTCTTCAGGAAAAAGCCTTTTTTAAGAGCCTACTCTTTTCTCTACCTATCAACATCTCTTTACAAATAGTCCTAGAGTTTTATAAACTTTATAGTCATCTTCTTCCACCCAACCAGATACTGCTCTCCCCTTGATGATCACTCCACCCACAGCTGCACTGACTTCTTTTGGGTTCTGAAAACAAGAGAGGTTCTTCCCTACCCCAGGGCCTTTGCACCTGCTGTTTTTTTCATCTGGAATGTTTTGATCTCCCTGTTCTTATAATGCAGTTCAGTGTTCAGTGTCTCAAAGTTCACGTCTCAAGTCAAGTGTCCCCACCTCACAGAAGACTTCCCTACTGGCTGTGGACACCCCCTCCCCTTGCTATCTGTAAATGGTCAGTTTTCTGTGTCAACTGGAGTAGGCTGTATTCCCCAGTTATTCAATAAAACACTAATCTGGGTGTTGATGGGAATATATTTGGTAGATGTGATTAGAGTCTATGATCAGTTTACTTTAAGTAAGAAAGATTATCTTCCATAATCTGGGTGGGCCTGATCCAATCAGTTGAAGGCCTACAAAGGAGAGGCGAGGTTTCCCTGAAGAAGAAGAAATTCTGCCTGTGGACAGCAGCTTCAGCTTGTGCCCAAGAGTTCCAGCCCGCCCTTCCTGATGGCCTGCCCTATGGATTTTGGACTTGCCTATCCAGCCCCTGTAATTGTTTAAGCCAATTCCTTGCAATAAATCTCTAAATACAGGTAACCTACTGGTTCTCTTCCTCTGGCGGAACCCTGAATGATACACCATCCCAGTCACTCCATTTATTTCCCTAGCACTAGTGGTGCCTGACTTACGAAACAAAAGTATAGAATGCAATTTTGGGAAACACATCCACTAAAAAAAAGTGTTTTTTTATCCAAAATTTAAATTTCACTGGACCTCCTATATTTGACCTGGCAATCCTACTTGTCACAATTTGAACTTACCTTGTTCATGGATTTGCTCACTTACTTATGGTCTGTCCCCCCCCCCCATCTAGTCTGGAAGCTCCATGAAGGCAGGGACCTGGCAGGTAGTTTGTGGCTGCATCTCCAGTCCCTGAAACAGAGCCTGGCGTAGAGTGGGTATCTAATAAATATTTATGGAGCGAATGAAGAAACAAACGAACGTATATCAGCTGCATATTCATGCTTTCTGCTTTGAGAGCCCTCAGATCATCCTTCACACACACAAATCAGATTTCTGTTCACGAGCAGCTGAACGGATGGTCCAAGTGATGAGAGCATGGGGTCTTCTCGTCCGTCCATGGCTCCATTTTCCACATCGCTTAGTGTGTTAATGAGTGACTGTTAGTGTGATTATTTGACTATTTTAAGAGTTCTTAGCTCTGATTATTTAGGGAAAATGAGCAGAAAGTGGGAAAACAAAAGTGCTGATAGCAGTGATAAGAGGCTTGTCTCATAAACTTAGTATAATCACAAGGATGACGGAAACCACAAGGCATGCCAAATACGGCAAATCTTCAGGCCTGAACAGAAGCCTAGAGAACTCGGGCTGCTTGGCTGTGCAATTATGAAAGGGAAAAAAACAGAGCAATCATCAGAACATGTGTGGAATCCCAGAGCTCCGTCACAGAGGACTAGCTGAAAGTTGAATGAGGAACTCTTTTTTGAAGCATCTCCAGGCAGAAACTGCTTTTAGCATGTGAATCTACTGTTTGGTTTGGGGCATCGGTCTTTTGTTCTGCCCACAATTTAAGCGTCAGCTCAAGTGCCACTTCTTCTCTGTAGACTTTCTACAGGTCTCTCAGCCTCACCCTCAAGAAGCATTCTCTCTGTCTCTTCCCTGCGTTCCCAGGAGTGTGGGGTTTGCACCCATTTGAAGCACACGCTCTCACTTCCACTTCGAGTTTAGTCACTGCTTATAAATCCATCTCCTCCTCTAGGCATCAAATTGCTTGGAAGCAGGAAACATTTTACACCTTCTACCACACACACACAAACACCCCAAACAGAGCCACGTGTATAGGGGGCTCAGTTCTACTGTGGAAACTAATCTGGACTTGAAGTTGAAGGGCCTGGGTTCTAATCCCAGCTCTGCCCTTCGCAACCCATGTGCCCTTTGACAAGCCACTGCATTCCTTTCTGAGGCACAGTTTCCTCATCTGTCAGATGGGGACACGGATACACACTGAGGGGTCTTCATGATATAGGTCTCAGCACAAACAGTGACCAGAAATGTTGCTTAAGTGAGTGTCCGTGTTGGCCCGAAACGTTCTCAAGAGTTGGAAGAGAATACAAAGCTCAAGTTTATACTTAGGCAAGAATATCTCTGGATTCTGGTGGGATGGGCCTATCAACCAACGCTGCTCCCATCCCCTGCCAAATGGGATTGAAATGATCTGTTCTGGAAAGAATTCTGGTTCCCCTTCCCCAGCTACAGTGCCTGAAATCTCCACCATTACAGTCCCTTCTTTGGGCCAAAGCATCCTGACTCTTGACTCCAGGCTGAAATCGATGGGCCCCCAGACAGGATAGGTAGGTAAAGTGAGGGAGAAGAAAAAGGAATGAATTTGGGAACTGGAGGTAAAGACTTCTGTCCCAGCTCTGTTAGATACCACCTATGTGATCTCCTACCCCTTCTGTAATTCAGCCTCTCTTGGCCTGTTTTCTCATTTAGGAACCATGCATGATAACCACGCCCCCCCTTCACGGGATTGCTAGGGCATGGCTTCTTAACCTCAGCACCACTCATCTTCCGGTTCTGTAATTCCTTCCGGTAAGGGGCCGTCCTGTGCATTGCAGAATGTTTAGCCGCATCCCTGGCCTCCACCTACTAGGTGCCAGGAGCTCCCTCTACCAGCTGTGACAACCAAAAATATACCTAGATATTCCCTGGGGGAAAAAAATCATTGGTAGTTAAGAATCACTGCAGTAAGGATCAAATTCAATAATTCCTATGTGAGCCCATAAATTTGAGAGCTCAATGTAAGTGTTAGTTATAATTATTTTTCCCTGATTCCAGGTAAAATGAAATTACCCTCTTTTGTGATTCATTAGCACTTAAAAATAATAACAGCTAAGAATAACTGAATACTTGTTATGCTGTGGGATCTGCTATTGTCTCACTCGGAACATGAGAAAATTAAAGCTCTGAGTACATACACGGCATGTCCAAGATTATAGGAGTGTAGAGTAGAGGCAAGATTTGAACCCATGATAAACCCATGCTTTCAACCTGTATTAGTTATCTGTAGCTGTGTAACAAATTATCACAATTTAGCCACTTAAAATAGCACACAACTGTCCACTGACAGTTTCTGTGGGTAAGGAGCCTGAAAATGGCTTAGTGGGGTTCTCTGTAAGATTGCAGTCAAGATTTTGGCCATGACAAGGGTCTCAACTGAATGCTCAACGGGGAGGAGATCCACTTTCAAACTCACATGGATGATGGCAGGACCCAGCTCTTGGAAGGCTGTCAAACAGAGAGCCTCAGTTCCCTGCTTGCTATCAGCTGGAGGCCACCCTCAGTTCCCTGCCACATGGGCCTCACTGTAGCATTGCTCACAATGTGGAACTTACTTTGGCAAAGCCAGCAAAGGAGACAGTCAACAGTTAGCAAGGTGGATGTTATGATCTTATGTCAGGTAATCATGGGAGGACATATCATCACCTTTGTTCTATTCTACTGGTTAGAAGCAAGCTGCTAGGCCAACCCACATCCAAGGAGAAGGGATTACGGACGTACATAAATACTAGGACGCAGGGATCACCAAGGCCATTTTGGACTCAGCCTGCCGCTCTGCGCTTAGCCAGTGCATCACAAATTGGTAAGACTGTTTCGGTTGCTAGCCCAAGTGCTGTTTTGTGTTTGTTTGTTCGTTTATTTTGCTTTGAAGGTTATCTTAGTCTGCTCAGGCTGCTGTAACAGAATGCCATAGACTTGGTGGCTTAAACAACAGACATAGATTTCTCACAGTTCTGAAGGCTGGAAATTCTAAGATCAAGGTGCCAGGTGATTCAGTTCTGGTGACAGAACTGGATTGCAGATGGCTGCCTTCTCACTATGTCCTCACGTAGCAGAGAGAGAGACAGACGTACAGAGAGAAAGGAATTTCTCGTGTCTTTTTTTTATAAGGACAATAATCCCATCCTCGGCATTCCACCCTCATGACATCACCTAAACGATATTATCTCCCAAAGACCATCTCCAAATACCATCACATTAGGGGGTAGGGCTTCAACATATGAATTTTGACAGGACAAATTCACTCCATGGTATAGATGAAGCTGTGTATTTAGTGAAAGAAGAGGACTGATGTTTTTTAGAGAGAGGGATGATGATTCTTCCGGAGTGGGTATCTGTTTTATATACCTCTCCTAAAGTTTAAACCAAGGCTTGGCATTTGGTAAGTCTCCGAAACTGTAGGCACAGTGAATGAAAAACATATTCATAGGGGGCTTCCCTGGTGGCACAGTGGTTAAGAATCCCCGGGTTCGAGCCCTGGTCCGGGAAGATCCCACATGCCACGGAGCAACTAAGCCCGTGCGCCACAACTACTGAACCTGTGCTCTAGTGCCTGCAAGCCACAACTACTGAGCCCATGTGTCACAACTACCGAAGACCGCGTGCCTAGAACCCGTGCTCCACAACAAGAGAAGCCACTGCAATGAGAAGCCCGCGCACCGCAACAAAGAGTAGCTCCCACTCACTGCAACTAGAGAAAGCCCATGTGCAGCAACGAAGACCCAACACAGCCAAAAATAAATAAATAAAATAAATTCATTAAAAATTTTTCCAAAAAAACACATATTCATAGGAGCAGAGAAAAAGTTCCAAGAAATTGGGACTCAGGTAAAGTTTAATGAGGATTGGTGAGGCACTCTAAAATGAGGAAAACAGAAGTCTGCCTGAGTAGGGCAATATGTCACAGAAACAGGCACCATGGAGTTCAAAAGACTAGACTAGTGGGTCAAACTCTCCAAGCAGAGTGTTTTTCACTTGGAAGGGGGATAATAATAATACTCATCTCAAAGGGTTGTCATGAGGGATGAAAAAGGTAATCCATGAAGGCCCCTTACAAAGTGTATGGTTAGACAGGGTTGACAAAATCTGTATTCGTTTTCTTTGTTGCTATAATAAACTACCACAAACTTAGTGGGCTTAAAACAATACAAATTTATTATTTTATAGCTCTGAAGGTCAAAACACTAGGCTAAGGGCAGGCCTGCATTCCTTCTGGGGGCCCTGGGGGAAATTTGTTTCCTTGCTGTTTCCACCTGTATTAAACACCACCTGGGGCTTCCCTGGTGGCGCAGTGGTTGAGAGTTTGCCTGCCGATGCAGGGGACATGGGTTCATGCCCCGGTCCGGGAGGATCCCACATGCCGCGGAGCGGTTGGGCCCATGAGCCATGGCCACTGAGCCTGCGCGTCCGGAGCCTGTGCTCTGCAACGGGAGAGGCCACAACAGTGAGAGGCCTGCGTACCGCAAGGAAAAAAAAAAGACCACCTGTATTCCTTGGCATGTAGTCCCTTCCTCCATTTTTAAACCCATCAGTATAGCAACCTCCCTCATGTCAGATTCCATCCTTAAATCATCTCTCTCCGATTCTGATGCTCCTGCGTCCCTCTTATAAGGACCCTTGTAATTATACTGGTCTCACCAGAATCAAGTCCCCATCTCAAGATCCCTAACTTAATCACATCTGCAAAGTCCCTTTTACCATGTAAGGCAACATACTCACAAGTTCTGTGAGTGGATATCTTTATTATTCAACATACAGCAATCCACTCTCTGTCCCCAAAGATTCATGTCTATCTCACATGTGCTGACCCCATTCCAACGTCCCCCAAACTCTCCACCCGTCACTACATCAACTCAAGTCCAAAACCTCATCAGCTCAAAAGTCTCAAATCTCATCACCCACAGTATCTAAAGGAGGTATGGGTGAGGCTGTTGATATGATCCATCCAGGGCTACAACTTCTCTCTGTATACAGACCTGTGAAACTAGCAAACAGATAGTTTTGTCCCTAATGGGACAGACCCCATCAGGATAACAGTTATAGACATTCTCATTCTAAAAAGGGAGGAAAAAGAAAGGAAAAAATGGTCCCTGGTTCCAAACAATTTCTAAATCCAACCAGGCAAACTCCATTAGCTATCAAGGCCTGACTCCCAGCTCTGTTCTGGGCCCATGGCTCTGTGCTGGGCAGAAAAAGTCATCCTTCCTTTTTCACGAGGGGTAGCACTTGTTGGCAGCTGTGTAGTTTCATCAGCCTGTCTCCTGTCTGTAGAATTTGGGGAGTCTGACAGCCTTCTTTCATTGTGTTCTCTCTGTCACTTTCAGTCCAAGCTGGCAGTGTTTCAGGTGAGGTAACATTCTCAAAAGTCTTGCAGATCTCCTGTGTATGTCACAGGGATTTATTCCATTTGGCCCTCAGGCTAAATCCAGCCCGTTACTTTTTTTTTTTTTTTTTTTGGTATATAAAGTTTCATTGGAGCACAGGTAGCCCTGTTTGTTTATGTACCATTGATGGCTGCTTTCAGGATACAGCAACTGACCGGAGGACTTGCATCAGAGACAGTATGCCTGCAAAGCTGAAACTATTTACTGTGGCCCTTTACAGAACAAAGTTTGCTGACCACTGGCACAGAGTAGAAAATAAGCAGAAGCTGAAAAAAACAAAACAAAACACAGGCTTGGGTGGGTTACAAAAGGAGCACCACATGGGGGTAGTAAATGTTTCAGAGGTTTTTGTTGGAGGGGTGAGGAGGAAAGCAAGAAGAGGTGGGGAATGAAGGAAGGAGAGGTGATAGGCTTGGAAAGTAAACTGATCTTCTTGGCATGTTGCCTGGGAAGCCTGGGGCCAGGGCAATTAAGCAGTGAAATTACAATGAAGGAGAACAGTCCACCAAAAGAAAGTAAGGCCAGAAATCCAAAGCGGGTCCAAATGAGACAAGAAAACTCACGCTGAAGAGTCATGCAACAAGTCCCTTAATTTGTAGGAACCATGTTGCTTCCTCGTCATCGTTCCCCTGAAAAGAATTCTGCTGTGCACACAAGTCACACAGCATTTGCTAAGTTCTATGGGCCAGTGTCAGGCTCCCAACAAGCCTTTTCCCCTTTGCTTTTTTCTCAGTGGAAATGAGAACACGCTGAGGGTGAGGTTTACGTATGCGTTTGGAACTTGCGCAAAAACACAGCCTGATGAGCCTCATTTACATTGTGATCGCTCCTTCCCTCCCTGCGCCTAAATCATGTCAGGGGATGGTGCCTGTCGCAGGTCCGTGGTTACGGGCTCTAAGTGTTCTTTGGCCTAAACAAAGCCGGAAAAATAAGAAGCAAAGACCCACTCAGGGTCCTAGACATGAATAGAAACTGATGTCCCTTTCAAAAACAGCTCCCTTTGTAAACAGGAGGAAATAAAGCATTCAGAAAAGGCTTTGAAACCACAGACTGGAGGCTGGCTATTGGAGCGGAACCGGTTTGGGATCTGGGGTTTGGGGTTTGGGGTTTGGGTGGGGATGGCGTGTCAGATGTTGTAGTGATTCCCTACACATACACAGACTGTTTCAATATCAGATGTGAATATGCTGCCCCTCGCCCCACTCCCACAGCTCCCCAGCTGTGTCTCTTCCCCAAACAGCAGAGCCAAGAACCCCGGGCAAACCGTGCTGACAGACGTTCTGGAGTTAGCAGGCGATGGATTCTATTTCAGGAAGTCAGACCAAATAGAAATCATCCCACTTAAAAAGCCCCGCTGGGCAAGAAGAACAGCAAGTGCCCACCTCACACAAAACAGACCAACCGCCAAGTTTCAGCCCTTCCTACGTGCTGTTGATGGCAGAGTCACCGCCTTGAAGCCTCGAGTTGATTCAATGGCATAAAATTGTCTGGTAAATGGGGCTGAGAGGATTTTCTTCCCCACACGTCACAAGGCATTTTGATGTGCTGATTATTTACAGCAGCCCCGAGAAGTAAAGGAGTCCAAAAGTGACTGTGATCTCAAATACTACGGAACCCAGTTATCTGTGGCTCATTAATACTGAGCCTCGCGTGATCACCAGATTTTTTTTTTTTTTTTTTTTTTTGCTGTACGCGGGCCTCTCACTGCTGTGGCCTCTCCCGTTGCGGAGCACAGGCTCCGGACGCGCAGGCTCAGCGGCCATGGCTCACGGGCCCAGCCGCTCCGCGGCATGTGGGATCCTCCCGGACCTGGGCACGAACCCGCGTCCCCTGCATCGGCAGGCACTGCGCCACCAGGGAAGCCCCACCAGATATTTTTTGAGGACCGCCCAGCCCCACCCCCTACTCAAGCCCTCTGAACCTGCTTTGATACAAACTCTGGGGCTCGTGGTGGTGGGTGTCTCATCTTACTCAGGGAGTTGGGTTCTACATTTTCACAAAGATGAAAAGGATGTACAGTCAAAATGGCTCTTGGAAAATCCCTTCTGATGCCCACGAACCCAGCGACATGTGCAGAGGAAGTCACTCTCACGTGCCCGCTGGGTGGGGTGGGTGGAGGGAGCGCTGCAGCCTTGAAGTTGAGCTTCCCTTTTCTGGCTGTTTGCGCAGAGGGCGTGGAGGTGAGTTCACTTCAGTCAAATGTGTAGGTTACGTAACTTTACCCTGATCAGCTCCCCCGGGAGGGTTAGCGCCTCCTACAAATGCCAGGTCCTAGCGGGCTTTGTGGAGGAAAATTTCCCGACCACCGGGAACCATCATGGTTTTCACTACCTGATAGCGTAGACCGTGCCTTATCTCATCCACTAAAAACACGACCAGCTTCTTCTATCACTTTTCCTTCCTTTTCTTCTCCTAAACAGACTGACTCAGGCTTTTGAAGAATGGTTAAGCCTTTTCTCCCTCTCTCTCTCTCTCTTTAGCTTTTCCAAACTGAATGTGAATGCTCGATGTTTCCTCTAAGGACGATACCCTGAAATTTCAGACATCTCCAGGGAGCTCCTCCCAGCGCTGATGGGGGCATCTGAGTATGGGATTAGCAATTTCCCCAGGCACCAGTCGATTTCTAGAAGTTAGAAGGTTACAGGTGGATAAATGGACTTGACTGTTCAGATTCTTTTAGTTAAAACTGCCAGAAACCTGCTCCAAGCTTAAGTAAAGAGGGGAAGTTTTTTTTGACTCATGCAAATGAAAATCTTCAGGCAGTATTGGCCTTTGGATTCTACAAATGATAAGGATCTCTCTCTGTCTGCATCCCTTCCTCTCCAAAACTCAGCCTCTCCTTTCTCTTTGGGTTGGGCTCATTCCCTCCTGTGACAA
This sequence comes from Monodon monoceros, assembly GCF_005190385.1. NCBI lineage: Eukaryota > Metazoa > Chordata > Mammalia > Artiodactyla > Monodontidae > Monodon > Monodon monoceros. Next base: position 84,203,456 of record NW_021703780.1, read on the forward strand.
GAGGGCTTCATCCATGTCTGGGGGGTGGATGAGCTGCACTCTTCACTTATATTATCACATCTTGGCATCTTCAGAGGAAAAAGAGTTCTCTCTTCTGACAGCCTGAGATGAATCCCAGAGAAGGACTCGGATAGGCTGTGCTGAGTCACATGACTCCTCAGCCCAATGACGGGGCCTGCAGGGATGGGACACTGTGATTGGCCAGACCTCGATCCCATGCCCGCCCCTGAGGCCAGAAGGGAGGACTAAGGAGACTGCCAGCCTGACAATTACCATATGAAATTGTACGGTGACAAGGAATTTCCCAAAGAAAGATGATGAGAGAGAGCAGGTACAAATATAAAGGGGGAGGGACCGCTAAGTGGAAGAAACAACAAATGTTCACATCGGGGTCCTAAGAAAAATGACATGGAAGACAAACTGTCTCACTCCTACCATCCTGGACTCAACCCAACAACTTAATGAACCTGCAGGTTCACGGTGATTTTACCAGCATTGTTTATGATATAGCTTTGCAACTCGTCTGGTTCATTTTAGCCATTGGCCCCAAACAGCCATCCCTGAACAGAAATCCACAACCTGGAGAAGGCGGGAAAATTGATTCACTAACTCCAGTATCCACTCACTGTGTAAGTCAAGGTTTTGCAAGTTCTCTAATTACAGTGCTTGACCCTGAAAAGAAACACAGAAACCCAACACCATAAATTGCTTTCCGTTCGTGTAGCAATTTCTTCTGGCAGTTCCACATACCATCTACATTATCCACCGTCTACCACGGTGTGGCCTGAACATTCTCAGTGAGCAGTCTGCTGCCCATCCCAGCACTGAGTCATCAGCCGAAGGTCGCGCCAGTCTTTCTTCTCTCTTCTCCTCCCTCCCCGGAAGTGTAACCCCTGGACCAGCAACATCTGCATCACCTGGGAATATATTTGAAATGCAAATTCTTGGACTCCATCCCAGACCTACCGAAGCCAAAAGTGTGGGGGGGGGGGCAGCAGCAACCTGTGCTTTAACACACTCTCCAGGTGACTCTGAGGCTCAAGGTTGCTGAACCCTGACGTATATAATACTGTATTGTCATACTGATCTCAGAATGTTCCACATGTGTGCTTCTGCTTCTTGCTTTCTGCTCACAAGCTCTCCATTGTCTACATAATACATTATACACTCAGCTTAGTCATTCAAGGACCTGAGGAATCTCATCTCCCAAACTTACTATGTATTTATTGTTATAAATCTCATTTATTACTTACTTACTTATCACGGACCCAGGACTACACAAGGTTCCCAACGTATGTGGTGGATTAGTCTACTCAGGCTGCCATAACAAATACCATAGACTAGGTGGCTTACCCAAATGAAATTTATTTCTCATGGTTCTGGAGGTTGGAAGCCCAAGATCAAGGTGGGGACTACTTCAGTTTCGGGTGAGACTTCTCTTCCTGGCTTACAGACCACCACCTTCTCCCCGTATCCTCACATGGTGGAGAGAGAAATCTTTGTCTCTTTGTCTTCTTACAAAACCACCAATCCCATCATGGGGGCCCTACCTTGATGACCTCATCTAACCTGAATTATCTTCCAAAGGTGCCACCTCCAAATACCATCACAGTGGGGGTCTGGGGGTAGGGTTTCGATGCATGAACTTGGCGGGGACACAGTTCAGTCCATAGCACATTGGATACTGGGATAAGGATTACTGAGCCCACTGACTGTTGAGGAAACTGAGGCTTATGGAAGCGAGGAAAGCAGTCCAGGAGCACAGTTAGTAGGAAGTGGTGCCCACGTCCAGTCCTGCTGTGATGCTCCGTCCCCCACAGCCCTGCCTCCTGGGGACTGTCCTCTCCTTTATCCACAGCCACCAGTTTTCCAGACGCATCTCATGCCCTCCCTCCTCGACACCTGGCTCACACCACTCCCCACCTGGATCACCTCCTCGGTTCCGCCTGTTTGCTTAAATGCACTGAGTCCCAGAAAACAAATCCATCTTCCCCTCCTTCCCTAACCACAAGGGGTTTCTTTTTCTTGGGCAGTGATTGTCTCCATTCCTTTCCTCTTCCATTATTCTCAGACTCCTTTGTTCCGCTCGTTTCTCTCCCCTTACAATGGTCGCTGCACAAACCCCCAGTGTTCCTCACTTGCTTTGCTTCCCGAAGCTCAAGGAAGATTCCCACAGATCATTATTTATCACAAAGATTATTAGTGTTTCTAAACATTCTGGAAATGTCTGCCGCATTCTAACCATTATAGGCTTCCCCAGAAATCCAGCGTCCTGTCTGGAAAGCAATGATGACCCAAAGTAAGTACACTGAAACTCAAGGGCGGAAGTTTATTTAGCCAATAGTTTTGAAATCTTTTCTTTTTCCTTCCCACTGGAGTTTTAGGGATAGCAGAATTGAGACAAGCACTGATAGGAAAGGGTAAATTAAAAGGAGTAATGACCGACACCCTGACACTACCAGCAGTTCTAACGTGTGATAACAGAGTAATATACGAAGCAGGGGTTCTCAAACGCCAGCACCCATCACAACCACCGGGAGGGCTTGTTAATAACAGGTTGCTGTGGCCCCTAGTCCTCCTTTCCGAGCCAGGAAGACCAGGATGGGGCCTGAGAATTTGCATCCCTAATAAGTTTCCAGGTGAGGTTGATGCCGCTGGTCCAGGGACTACACTTTGAGGACCACTGATCTAACAGTCTTCCTTACTGTTGGAGATTTAGAGGCGAATGAGCATACATCATTCAGAAGCTTTGGGTACAAGTAACAGAAAACCCACCTAAAGGTAGTTTAGGCAATAAGGCGTTACAAGAAGTCTAGACGTGGGAGTTTCCGTGGGTAGATCATCAACTGATTGACTTGATCAAGAATCAGGCTCTTGGGGCTTCCCTGGTGGCGCAGTGGTTGAGAGTCCGCCTGCCGATGCAGGGGAGGCGGGTCTCTGCCCCGGTCCGGGAAGATCCCACATGCCGCGGAGCGGCTGGGCCC
>NW_021703780.1:84206539-84246901 GCF_005190385.1 Monodon monoceros
ACTCTTGGGGCTTCCCTGGTGGCGCAGTGGTTGAGAGTCCGCCTGCCGATGCAGGGGAGGCGGGTCTCTGCCCCGGTCCGGGAAGATCCCACATGCCGCGGAGCGGCTGGGCCCGTGAGCCATAGTCGCTGAGCCTGCGCGTCCGGAGCCTGTGCTCCGCAACGGGAGAGGCCACAACAGTGAGAGGCCCACGTACCGCAAAAAAAAAAAAAAAAAAAAGTATCAGGCTCTTGCCATCTTTCTGCCTCACCATTCACCACCCTCATCATGTTGACTTTGTTGCTTCTTCATTGCTCTAAGCTGGCGGCCACAGGGCCTGGCGTCAAGTGTGAACCCTGTAACGTCTGCCTGAAGAAGAGGAGGTGCGGATTTCTTCTATGTGCCTCTTTTTATCCGGGAGGAACATTTCTCCCAGAGGCCCCCCGCTGATACCCTGTTAAATCCCATTGGCCGTAACAGTCACATGCTTAAGAGTTGCTGGCAAAGGTAGTGGAATCACCATGATTATTCAAGACCAAGCAAAGTTCCCCTCCTAACGTGGGGAGTGCACTCTTGAGTTTAGCCAGGGCTGTGCCAGCTACGAGGAAGGTGGAGAAAGGTCCCTAGGGGAGGTAACCAACAGTGTCAGCCATAATCACGCACTCCTTCTCTCTGGGTGCCATCAGTGGAGAAAACTGACACAATCAGGCAGGTGGGAGCCAAAGCATCCGTCAGGGCTCCCTGGAACTCTGCACTGGAGGACGTCTGTAGTGGATCTCTGTACTTTTTCTCCCCAGTGTCTGACTCCCTTCTTCCCCTAACAGGATCCCATTTTCCCTCTGGGAAGCCACTTCACCTCCATTTGGGGCAGTCTTGGTGAGTCAGTTAAGCAAGGTGTGTTGATCTCACCCGGCCTTCTCCATCATCCAAGCTTGACCAACCTGAGTCTCCCTCCTGGGGATTTTCACCTTGAGTAAAGTGATACAAGAGCAGAAAACATTTGGGGTGGGGAGGCGTCCTCCCCTCTCTGGAGATAGGGAATAGGTATCCCCTCTCCCCTTACACTACTCCTCCTACTATCATCTTTTAGTGACATATGCCAGTGTTCTGTTGGATACTTTACATGCACAATCTCAAGTAATCCTGGTGACAACCCCATGGGGTGAGTAGCATTGCTCCCATTTTACAGATGAAAAAACTGAAAGTCTGAGAGGTTCAGAGCTAGTAATTGGTAGAGTTTACACCACTCAGATTACAAAGCCCTGTCTTTCTTGCTAGCCCACCTTTTCAAGAGAAACAGGACTCCCCCTGGACAGCACAATGAAACGACCGAAGGTCTTTTATCATCTTCTCTCTTCATATACCTAGTAGTCTCAGTGTCCACACTGCTGTCTAATCTAGGCATGTGGGCAGTATTTCACGATCCTCCCAAATGGGCATCAGTTATTTCTGCCTTTTGGTGGTCTTTTCCCCTTCTTCTGATATCAACTCAGCTTTTCTGTTGTTCAGGAGTTAACTCAGGGCCACCTCCCCACTCTTCCTCAAGGGATGCTGTGATGTTGTGAGTTATAAAAAGAAACATATATTTGGTCCTCATCCCATTTCTGGCACAGAGCTCTAGATAAAACCACTGGAATTTCCTAAGCGAGGAAAGCTATAAAGGTGTCTTTTGTTATGTTAATGACGTGACTTTTGGAGAGCCCCTAAGGATGGCCGCTGGTTGGCTGGTTGCCCGGAGAAGCAACCATGTGATCAGAAGGCTGGAATTTTCAATACCCTCCCCTGGAAGGGAGAGGGGTTAGAGATGGAGTTCAATTGCCAGTGGCCCATGATTTAATCAATCATGTCTATGTAATGAAGTCTCCATAAAAACCCAAAAGGATAGGATTTAAAGAGCTTATGGGTTTGTTGACCACGTGGAGATTTGCAGAGCGGCTCACTTGTAGAGAGCATGGAATCTCCGTGCTCTTTCTCCATATTTTGCACTATGCATCTCTTCCATCTGGCTGTTCCTGAGTTACATTCTTTAATAATAAACTGGTAACCTAGTAAGCAAACAGTTTCTCTGAGTTCTGTAAGCCACACCAGCAGATTAGTCAAACCGGAAGAGGGGGTCATTGGGATCTCCAATCTGTAGCAGGTCGGGCAGAAGCACAGGTGACAACCTGAAACTGTAGGGACAATCTTGTAAGAATGAGCCCTTAACCTGTGGAATCTGATGCTATCTCCAGGTAGACAGCGTTAGAATTGAGTTGAATTGTAGAACATTCAGCTGGTGTTGGACAAATGCTTGGTAGTGTGGGGGAAAAAAGCCCACGTGTTGGAACCGGTCCCAGAACCACAGACGCACGTATGTCCAAGGATGCACCAATGTGGGTACTTTCTAGGGCTTTTCCGCTAGAGCTAAGAAGATTGGAGCACCTTTCCTTGTAGGGTGGGTGGTGGGCGGCAGACAGCTTAGCTGATAGTAGGATGTGAATGGCACTCATAGAGATGCTAATGGAAATCCGCTTAGAGACAATCTATTGAATACATATAATATGGAGGGGAAAGCCCAGTTGATAGTATTTGAACCTCTGGATCTAGCCATACGTAAGCCTACACTCCTGGGCTTCGTTTTTTGCTTAAGTCAGCTTAAATTGTATTCCAGTGCTTGTGGCCAAAAAAACTTTTAGTCAGTGTTTCTCAACCCTTTTTTCTTTTATTATCTTCCCCCTAAGCAGACTTTCTAGATAATTCTCTCCTATTGCCTGGTTCCCTCACCACGAAGTTTTAGTACATATACTCTCCGTTTATGTACTATATGTATATCTGTGCTTTATACATAAAAAAAGATTGTTTTCACGCGTTCCAAGAGCAAATCGTTGCCTCTCTGCTGAGACTGCATGGTCTTGACAAATTAAGACGCGGCCCTCAGATCCTCACCTCCTGGTATCTGTGCCTTCCCACGTTTGATTAGGACTGGCCTGTGTGGACAACAGAAGATGGTGGAAGTGATGGTGTGTGATTTTCAATTTGTAATCATTTAATTTGTTAATTTGCTTCTTTTTTTCTTTTTTTCTTTCTATCAGCTTCTCTAGACTCTAACATGAAAACAGAGACGACACAGAAGCATCTCCAGAGGCAGACACTTGGTAGGATTCTCAATGAAGAGTTATGAATAAATGAATACATGAACTATCACTTTGAGTCTTCATTTCACTAGTAGCTGTGTGACCTTGGCAAGATCACTCAACCTCTCTGGGCTGTATTCCCTTTAAAGGGGATGGTGAAACTTGCTCTGACTTCTTCCTCAGGTAATCATGAGGACCAATTTCATAAAACAAGCACGAAACACCTCAAAATGCAAAGTATTACTATGTGACAATATCAACTGAGACAGCTACAGCTGTGTAAAGATTTAAACAGTGCGCCGTGGCACAGGGTGCTATGTAGTCGGATACATTCTGTTGCTGCATTCTCTCCTTCTGCTTTTTCGCCCTTTTCACCCACTTCTTCCCCACGGTAATTCGGGAGGAGAGCACCCAAAGGAATGTGTGAGCAAGCAAATGGTCGGCTTGCTGGACACTGCCCCTAACCTCCTGTCAGCTGGCAGAGCATCCGTCTAAACGGAGAGCAGCTTTCTCCCAGGAAAATTCACATCACTCTCCACTGCTGGAGCACCCCGTCATCATGATACTGTTCAGCTCTCGCTGCACTACGCGTCCTGCTGTCAGCGACCCAACAGTCTACATGGAGAGACATCACTGGCCTTTCCCCCAAAGAGGAAGGATTTCGCTAAAGGGACTGAATTGCCTCCTGCAAAGAAAACACCCCTCAAAGAAAAACAAACTAAGCCCCCAGCCACATCACACTGTAACCCGGCTATTAGTTAGCTGACAGAACGCCTGCTTTTCACATTTGTACCTGGAGTCAGAAATCAGTCACATCTGGTTGCCGAGTACTTTTCCACATCGTGACGATCAGGGCGTGTGTTCCTGCTGCCTTGACAGCGACAGGCACGGGAGGGTGGGGATCAGGGCTAGCCGTCCTGCATTCTGTTCTACACTTCACATCGATCTTGCTTCTCACATTTCTCCTCTCTCCCCTTTCATCTGTTCCCCATCCCCACAAACTGCACTTAGCCAGGGCTTGGGAAGATAAGGCTATGTTCTTGATTTACGTAAAATGAACAGAAACGAAATCGCCTAGATTTACTGGTTTCCCCCACTATCTGAAAGTAGAGCAAACCTTTCTTAAGCCGAAATGGTTGTAAAGAAGCAATTACCTCAGGACACATCTTGCTAAAGGATGCGCAAAATAAGTCCAGATAAAGCACAGATGCTCACGGACATCGTTCAAAGCTATGGTGGCCTGATGCTGAGTGTGCCTCCTGGGAAAGAACTGGGGGGTATCCATCACGCTGCCTCTATGACCGCTCGATGCAAACCAAGGCGGAATGCTATTTTGACAGTCTTTTTTGGTTAAAGCAGAAGTCCTCTTCGGATTTCTTTCAGTTACCAAAAACAGGTACTAATGTAGGTCTTTTGTAAAAGTAGTATAAAACGAGCTTTTGAAAAGTGCGGGAAACCTGTGTCCCCTCTCATGCAGTGTTGAGTATATCTCAATTTTGTCCCTTCCAAGGGGACAGCATTGTTTGTCTATCTGTATGCCTACGGCATCCAAAGGAAAAAGACTGTGGCTGATTACCACCTCTTTCCAGAATGTTCTAGAGCACTGCAGTCCAACAGAACTTTCTGCAATGATCCAAAAGATCTTTCTCTGTGCTGTTCAATATGGTGGCCACTAGCTACACACGGCAAATGAACACCTGAAATGTGGCCGGTGTGTCTGAGGAGCTGAATTGTTAACTTCATTTTAATCTAAATAGCCACACGTGGTTAGTGGCCAAAGTATCAGACAGTGTGATTCTAGAACCATGCCTTTCAAATCTTAACGCAGACAGGAATCAACCTTGTTAAAATGCAGATTCTGATTCAATAGGTCTGGGGCGGGGCCTGAGATTCTGCGTTTCTAACAGCCTCCAAGGGATGCTGACTGTGCTGGTCCCTGGTCCACTCTGTGAGCAATGAGGGGCTGTGATTCTCAAACTTCACTGCTTCTTGGGCTCCCCTGGGGAGCTTTAAAATTTACTGATGCCTGGGTCTGACCTCTAGAGATTCTGACATAAGTGGTCAGGGTGTGGCCTGGTCACAGAGACATTTAAAAGCCTCCCCTGGGGATTCTAGTGGACAGCCAAGGTTGGAGGCGCCACACTGCACTGCAAATGACCTACTTAATGCTTTTTAAAATAACCATCATCCCAGAGAACAGAGCTCTAGCTTCAGAATAATCTCTGAAGGTATCTTCTTGGTACAGGGCCAAACTTTTAGGGAGTTTGGACCGATTTTGCCCATCCAGACTAGAAATGGTGGAAACATGTTTTTGACAGTCAATCCAACCAGGGTAGGTGTGGCTGCAGAGAGCCAAGTGGGGTGGGGAGCGCAGAGCTGGGAGATCTGTGAGAATCCCCCCAGGAGATAACCAGCCTGTATCTGCCTGCTCCTGCCTGGCCCCCAGCGGGGATTCTATGCCACTCCAAGTCCCCACAGGTGCTGGCCTATCCTACCCTTCCTACTAAAGACTGAAGGACATAGGGGTTAAGGCCACAGGCTCTGCAGTCAGAGTGCTGCAGTTTAATTCTAATTCTGACGTTCATTAAGTCTGTGATTTGAACAAGTTCCCTCAACTACCTGGGCCTCGATTTCCTCATCTATAAAATGGGAATAAGTATAGCATCTTCCTCCCAGAGTTGTACAAAGCTTGCTATGGTTCCCAGCACTTCTGAGCTGCTCTAAGTTTTGGTTGTTATTATTACTTCATAACATCTCTCTCCCATCCCCCGTCCTGTGCTTGAATTTCACTGAACACCTTCTAGCTCTTAAAGCCCATCATGCTCTCATTCACCACAGGGCTTTTGCACATGCCAGTGTTTCCTGCATGGAATTATTTGCTTCTTCTTGAGGCCTAGGTAATGCCTTCTGATCTTTCTGAGATCAGCCTGACTCTCACTTTCCCTGAGAAGCCTTGTGTCTAGTCTTTCTCAGCTCCATGCTTATTAGTACTTGGTTTGCTTCATTCATTTAATAAACATTGTTTGAGCACCTACTATGTACCATGTACTGTTCTCAGCTCTGAAAATACTGCAGAGAACAAAAAAGACTTTAAAAAAAAAGAAGAAAATCCTTATTCTCATAAAGCTTACATTCTGGGATAGATGGGCCCCAAAAAAAGGCAACAAAAGAAAAGAGAGAGAAGGGATATGGGTGGCCATAGACGTCCTCCATGAAGAGTGATGATTGAAAAAAAAAAAAATGGAGAAAGTATGGAGCAAGCCATGTAAATAGCTGAGGGAAAAGCATTCCAGGCAGAGGGAACAGCAAGTGCCAAGGAAAAATTGCAATGTCACATTTCTGTGAATCACCAATTAATCTCTAACGCTCAACATAGATTATAAACCCCATGGCGTGGGGTGGGAATCACACGTTTTTGTTCTCAGCACCCAGCTACTTGACATGCAGTGGGCGCTCACTTAATATGTGTTGACTGAATGCACTCGAGGGGTTTTCCAGAGGTTCTGGAGAATGTGTACATTGAGGGCTGGGGGTGGAAAAGTAGCTGTGTGTTCCCTGAAAAATCTGCTGCCAGCCTCACTACCTCTCACCTGTTGAAAATAACTGTCGGGAGAAAAAGCTCTTGAAATGGAGCATTATTCCTTCCTTTCTCACATTTCCTATAAATGATCTTGCTTCTGCCCAGCCAGAGGGATCCATCACCCTGGAGAGGACTAGAGGCAGGAACGCAGAGAGCGAAAAAGAGCTGATGTTATGATTTTAATTCCTAAAATAGGCACTTGAAGCCCATTTCCAAGAATTCAATAGTCATGAAAGGCAACGCTTCTGACGTACAAAACTGGTGTTTGTGAAAAGAAAACATTTAATAGCTTTATAGAAAGGTTTTTTTTTTTTTTCCTTCCTCCAAATCAAAAGGCAAAGCTGTGAAGGAGGCGGACATAAATTTATCTATGAGAAATAGATTCAAAAGCAAGCTGTAGGGGGACCGAGAGTGGCTGGGAGGGAGGAGGGATGGAAGGGCTGGAGAAGGTGGGGTCAATGGAGAAGGTAAGGCTTTCGGCATCAGGGGTGGCCTGGCCCACTGTGTCTACCAGGATCCCCTCAGAGCACTCAATCAAAGGCCCTTTGGCCAGGAGACAATTATCAGAGGTGTGAATGGGGTGAAAAGAGCCAGTAAGGAAAGCAGAGACACCCAGAGAATAGCAACACCAGGATCCTCGGGCTGAAGGGGCAGGGGGCAGTGTTTCTGATCCCAGGGAGAGATGGTACCCAAGAAGAGCTGCCTGAAGCCAGAGCTACTGCCTGAGCCCCGCTGCGGAGGCAGGAAGGAGCAGGGCAGAAACCACCCCATCTTCCTCTCCTCCCACCCTCCCGGCTCCTGCTGGTACCTCTGCTTGGCCCGAGTACCTACTGTCTACAGGTGCTTTCGGGTGCCCCGCACCACGTCCCCGGACATCTCTGAAGGTGGGGAACCCTCTCAGCCAGTGTGTAAGTGAAGCCCAGGAATGGGGGCGGTTCGAGCCCTCACGGGCAGTTCTGGGAGCTGATGGGCAGAGGCCACCCAATGGACCATTCCCAGGGGGCAACTGTGACCCTTCTCAGAGGTCCCAGCAGGGTCTCTGGCTTTGACAACACACTCTTACATTGACTTTCCCTCCTTCCGGGCCCCCTTACTCCAGAGCTCTGCCACTGGTTGGGTTCTCTGGAAGCGGACCCTGACACGGAATGTGGGGTGTTGGGCTTTATTAGGGAATCAACACCTAGGAAAGGAAGCGGGTGGAAGCAGGCTTGGACAGAAGGATAAGCTAAGATATGACACAGGACTGACAAAGCCTTGCGCTGCATAGGAGGAGCTTGGAACAAGTCCTGGGTGTCCCCTGTGGAGCTGAATGGTCCACCTTGCTCAGGCTCCGGATGTGGGTACACAGGAGGATGCCAGTAGCCCCGGGAAGGGCAGGCACGACCTCAGATGACACGATGGGGCTCTCTCTGCAGCTGGGGCAGATCCTGAAGGTGCTGACAGCAGGGCAATCAGTCCTTCCTTGAAGGGGGATCTGAATGGGCATCTCCATGTCCACCACAACCTTCGAGAAACCAGCAGCGCTCAAGTCCTGACCTGAGGCTCTGCTTCTGGGGAAGCCCAAACAAAGATAGTGCGTGAGGCACTGCCAGGGTCAGGTTCCCAGGGCACTGAGTCAGGGGTGCGGTGGGGAGGAGAGGAGAGAAGGGCAGAGACTAGCATGTCCCACCCACAGGCGTCGCTCACAGCCAGTCTGGGAAGCCATGGACAAGCCCAGTGAGCCTCCAGCTGCCCTCCTCTTGAACTGAGTTTTTCCACTCAAACACCGCCGTCCTGTGTCAAGACAAACCTGTGTGGACACTCAGAGGACCCTGGGAGGGGCAGTCTTCCTGCCCTTCCTCAAAAGGAGCAAAACAGAACCTTCAGAGATCACCTTTTAACTGCCACCTGAGTAAGTGAAATCTACTTTCCTTTGGGGATGGTTCAATTTTAATCTTTTACAATATTACATAAAGAAAGTATCGTTCAGTGAGAGCTTCCTATGACTTCTGGCACCACCCCTTGCATTTATGATGATTACTTCATTTAACAGATGAGGAAAATGTGACTCAGAGAGGTTAAGTAACCTACCCAAAGTCACACAGCCAAAAAATGACAGAGCCAAGATTAAGAGGCGTACTGACTGAAGCAAGCTCCGTGTGTTTGACACTGTAAGGCACAGTCCCAGTGAGTTCTCTGTACACACATTCCCCCCATCACATGCCCTGGGGCAGGGCAGTAGGCTGGGCTGGTGGGTTTTCCGGTTCATCTGGGATGCCCAAATCAAGCCGGACTTCCAGCAGCTTCTCACGTACTACCTGCCCATCTTCAAACACACTGTTCACAACCCTTGCTTTGTTCATCACTGCTTTTCCTTCTCTTGCCTCCTCTAATTTCTCTCCGTATCCTTTATGATGAGCCATTGAATAGAGGGTGATTTACGGCCTCTGCTCTCATCTGCCTAAGGCTTCAAAAAAGTACAGAAGAATTAAACCGGATGGAGCACTTCAGGAACCTGTCTCTAGCTTCAGCCCCTCTCTTTACCCAGTGATGCATCACGCTGCGTTCTAATGGCTTTATAACTGGCACCTTAATCTGCCATCAAACTGACTCTGGAAGTGCCCCTCGCCAGTCGCCTTGGCTATTGGTCTGCTTGCTGACCCATGGCATCAGTGCAGGGCCCATCCTGAGATTGGCGAGGGTCCTAGGAGGGAGGGTTTCCTGTCTTGTGGGGTCACACACTCAAATGCTGATGAGGACCTGAAAGGTAATAGAGGTGAGTGAAGCTGGTGGGAGGGGACCCTGGTGACCTGTATAAAAGAGCAGCCTCAGCTCAGCTCCCCCTGATTGTTTACTTGCAGGGATTTGGGCCCAGATCTTTCCATGTCTCAACACAAGCCAGGAATGCAGAATTTTATGTATCATCTCCCCCTTTTAAAAATGTCAGCATCTATTTTAAAACATTTTTTAAACACCGGGCAGGCCAAATAAAACATGTCAGCTGGCAGCTTTGGTCCCGACTGTGAACTCCGTCTCGGAGAGACCCAGAGACTCCCGCTGTGTCCTTCCTGGCCCCAGAGAGTCCCTACAGCTCTGCTCAGCATGGATAAGAAAATAAGAAATCGGTCACTCCACTACCCAATTAGCAGCCACTGCACATTCCTTTCCTCTCCCTGCTGGAGGAAAAGAAAACAAACAGGAAGATCCAGGCTTGTTTTGATTTGGATCAAACTGGGGATGTTACCACCTATTTGAGGCGCTCTGGGGCTTGCCTTCTGGAGACCAGCGCCGGCCCCTGCCTCAGCCCGAGCTCCTCTTACATCTGGGTCCTGAGCGCCAAACCACAGCTGCCACAAGCCAGGGATACTTCCCCAGCAGGCCCTGCAGGGAAAGGGGCCCTGCGCAGGGGTTGGAAACCAGTGAGACTGAGCCTGGGGGCGTGGCCGGGCTCAGGGGTGCGTTGTCATGGTGACCTGCAACTTCCAGAACCACTGCTCCAGCTGGAGAGCACTTCTATGGGGCTGCGCGGTGGGCAGGGCGGGGGAGAGGTTCTTTCTCCTGTAGAGTCTTGTCAACATCACGGCTACCTATTCCCCTAAAGTCCTGCAAAGGTGCCATTCTCGAGAGGCACTACAGAATGGGAACGCTGGAGGCAAACTTCCTGCGTTTCGACTTCAGCCGTCCACGCAGTACCTGAGTGAGCCTGGGCAGGATGCTTAACCTCTCTGCACCTCTGTTTTCTTATCTGTAAAATGGAGGTAATAGTCGAACTGACCTTGAAGTTGAGGATTCGATGAACTTACGTAGTGCATCTCTAGTAGCGCCTGGCACATAGTAAGTACTATGTATAAGGTATAATAATCTATTATATAACACATTATATATTGTTATTACATTTTTTGGAGAATCTGCTATCCCCTTTGCTCTAGAAATGGAGAGTCATTAATCTATTGGGTCTCCCATAAGATAGGGATAAACTCACTGCAGAATGCCAGACCTTCCACCTTTGCTAACACTCCCTCCTTTCCATCTCCTCTGCTGAAATTCCACCCAACGTTCAAAACCCACCCCTGATACCCCTTCCTCCTCCACACCAGAGATAATCTTTCCCCTCCGCTCAGCTCACTTCCTACTTTACTGGCACGTACAGGCAGACCTCAGAGATACTGCAGGTTTAGTTCCAGACCACAGAGATTAAGCGAATACTGCAGTAACTCACACGAATTTTTGGTTTCCCAGTACGTATAAAAGCTATGTTTACACTATCCCGTAGTCTATTAAGTGTACAATTAACATCTAAAAAAATGCACATACCTTAATTAAAAAATACTTCATTGCAAAAAAAAAAAAGCTCACTATCCTCTGACAGCCCAGGGTTGACACAAACCTTCAATTTGTTAAACACAAAACAAAACAAAAACAAAAACCGCAGTCTGCGAAGCACAATAAAGCAAAGTGCAAGAAAACGAGGTCTGCCTGTAGAGAAACGTGCTTATCACAGTTTTCCTTGGACCATAGCTGCGTGTGACTATGTCTTATCTCCCTGGAGACAGTGACCTCATCTTCTTTATATCTACCATAGCACCGAGTCTTCAATATAATAGGTGTTAAGTCAATATTTGCTAAAGATATGTTAACTTAGTAAAGGCATTAGATTCCCTGAAATAACCTGGGAGATTCAACCAGAGGAAGTCTAAGGTTTGAGAGCAAAGAGATCTCCGATTAGATGAAGACTCAGCCAAAGAAATTTTAGGAGCTATCAATTGGTTTTCTTTTTTTAAGTAGCATTTACTGAATGCCTGTATACCAGATGCTGTTCTTAACGATTTACACAGACTATTTCTGGAACCTTCCCAACTCTCTTGTGAGATTTGTTCTCCTTTTATCATCTCACTCTTCCCGGTGAAGGATGCTGAGGTTCCAGTGACAGGAGTGACGTGCCCCGGCACCTACGGCTGCTCCACAGCAGAGCAGGGATGTGAACCGGGAAGCTTCGTTCCTATGGAAGCAGACCCTGAGTCAAATATCTGTGTGCAACTAGTCCATTCGGGAGGTGCTCCCAGAGAGCTCTGGTAGGGAGTGGGCAAGAGAAACAGAAAAAAGGGAGGCCAGTAGAGTAAGGAGGTTATCTGTGTGCGTAACTGAGCCTTTGGTGGAGGCTGCTCTTGGGGCCCCCCACCACCCCTGCACGTCCAGCCTGGCCTGTGCGTGGGCTCAGTGTACTCTTGTGGCCAGAGAAAGCCCCAGAGAGGTGTGTGCGTCCAGCAGTGGTGAGTGTCACGGAACTGACACCCTTGACACCAGGATGGGCTGATTCCAGAGTGGCTCCTCTTCCCAACAGGCTCAGGTCAGCTCTGCCTACACTGCCTGATGCTCTTGTTGGGGCAGGAGACCCCTCCTTGAGGGGCACTTCGACCCATTTTGAGTGATGAGTTCTACCATCCTGGCGTCCTACTTTACACTTCTTGAAACATACACACACACATCACAAACATAAATCTGTAGAAGGAAAGATTTCCACTTTGGGAGAGGAAAGCAAAGCTTGAAGGGGTTTGAGAACCTAGGTGAGCATCGCGTGGATAGCTCACGACAGAGCAGTGGCCAGATGTTAGCCCTTCACACCCACAGAATAAGAAATGAGTTTTATTTTTATTTGTATGTTTATTGGGGTGAAAACAGTTGGCCTGTTGACCTGCCTTATGAATAGTAGAAATGAGCTCTCATTGGTGAAGTTAAGTGAAATTTTGGTGAAATTCAAGACTCAGGGACTGGCTGAGATCTTTCAGAGATGCGCCACACAGATGTAAAAGTATAGAGACTTTCCTACTTGTATGCTGGCTCTCATGGTACCGTGGGCACAGAGAAGCATTGGGCTCATTTCACGTCTTCTCCTGCCTTTCCGGGAAGCCGTCTGGCAGGTCGCATGGGCCCGAAGTGAAGAATGCAGGTTTGGGAAACATACAGGCCTGGTTTGGCTGGCTGTGAGGACCTCAAAGGGAATTATTAAATCACTCTGAGGTGGGTTTTTTCACTAATAAAAAGGATATAAACAATAGTACGTACCCCTTAGGGGTGCTGTGGACATTAAGTAAGTACATTTGTGCAGCGGCTGGCATGGTGCCCAGCTGCAAATGGACGGGAGACGATGTGGTTGAGGGACCGCTCCCAGGTTCTCGCACAGGATATACATACGGAGCCGCCACTGAAGAAGTGTGAGATGCTGACGGTCAGCCCTGCCCTGCACAAGTTTGTTTACAAGTTCTAAAGGGGCTCTTGATCACACCTAAGAAGGTTTATCAACTTTTAAATTATTAACAAGTGAGCAGCAAAACAATTCATGGGACCGATTTTGCTGCCACCACTCCTTGGCATGAAAGGTATCATTCATGGGAGCACATAGTGATTCCTGCCTAGTGATTTTTCTCAGGGTGAAGTCTACAGACCTCCGCATACCTTATTCATGCAACATGAGGTCCATCTCTAAAAGATTTAAGATTCACTATACACGATCCATGTATGGTGAATCCCTTTCATTGCATCAGACGGAGCACATTTCTAATATTTACGTGGCTGGTCAAAGGTCAATATTTACACAACACACACATTTCTGACATTATGGAAGCTAATTAGCAAAGCTCTGGTTGTTACTCAAGAGGTGGGAAACCAAAGAACTTGTAGCAGCTCCCCTAGAAAGGGCCTCTCTGGCCTCCCCTGGACCACGCACCTTGGATTGGGCTGCTCTCAGCAATACTGGGCAAGATTCGGCAAACTCATAATATTGCATTAGATAAGCTGAAGGATTTTAAAGAAAACTGGAGACATCGTAAACCTGGAATATAGTTAGCACTCAGTAACTGATAGCAACTGGTAGCCTTTAGTATTTGTACTGGGACAGGGCACATCTCTACCTCTACCTGACCTCTTGGTCAGCTCGGACCCTCCAGCATGATCTCGTTTCAAAAGGAAAAGGTCAAATTGGTGAAAAAGTAAGAAGTTGTATCACCCACCCAACTGGCACTTGCGAAGGCTAAGATCAAGGAGGTTTGCATTTCCTAAGCAGCCTGGTTAGGAATAAGGAGGCGGGGCGGGGTTCGGGGGTGCTGTACTCGGCTCCCAGCATCCCAGCACTGAGGCCCCCCTGGCTGCCGGGAGAGCTGCCCGCAGACAGTCCTCAGCTGTCAATGTCCTAAAGGGATTGTCTGGGCTGAAGAAGAGAGATGCCTCCTCAGCAAGGCCTCACCCACTTGCACGGGGGGCTGCATCCAATGACAGACTGACACGGGGGTGTAAAGTCCTGACCCTGCACTCCCACCCCAGCTCAGACGACTCTAAGGCTGCTCCCAGCAGAGAATTCCGCGGCGAGTTGGCTGAGGCCTCCCTTATGACTGCACTGCAGCCCCACTTCTCCCTCTGCCCAATTCACTTCCTTCCCCTCCCTTCCCTTCCACAGATGTTGCCTCCTTCTCACCAAGATCCATCTCAAAGCCTGCTTCCTGGGGAACCGAACGTGCAGAAGGAAAACAGGGGAACATCCAGCTGCGGCACAACTTATGCCGATCAGAAGTCAATCTAGGGCCCACGGAGGGTCAGGGATCCTGACGGTCTTCATGGCAATGCCAGGAAAAGCCTGAAGCCAGGCCCACAAGGATCAGCGCACAGACGGAGGGCTTTCCACATTTCCAAGCTTCTTCCAGTTAATAGCTGGGGGATGGCAGACTCAAACCTCAAGCCAGCTTGCCCCCGGACCTCTCCCTTGTCAGATTTCTTTTCAAATGTCTTTCAAGAAACTAGTGCACAGGAACAAATGAATGGGACTTAACTGCCAATGGATTCTTGATGCTAGGAGGAAAGGAGGGTACTGTAGAGCCTTGCAGACCACTGGTTCCAGCCCGTGACTGTCAGATGAGGAAACCAAGGCCTCGAAAGGGGTGGAGACAAGTCCAAGGTCTAAATGGTGGTGGAGTTGGGACAGAACTCCAGATCTCCGAGCTCCATCCTGAATTTCTAATTTACCCAATTCCACTGTGAGGGAGGCAGACAGAGGAGAGCGGAGAAAAGGGAGAGGGGTAGAGCCAAGACTTTCACTCCAAATCCCAGTGGCCTGGGCCAAAGGCCTACTCAATACTAATAACAATGGCAACTTTTACTGAGCACCTACTAAGTGGCAGGAGTCCTATTAAGCACTGTGGCTCATTTAAGCCATTATCTCATTGAAGTCTCACAACAACCCAATAAAGGTGGGTATTATTATTATTATACCTACCTTATAGGACAGGAATCAGAGTCAGAGAGGTGAAGTCATTTTCTCAGAGATATCTGGCTTAAGGGCGGCTGAGTCTGGCCTGAACACCAGCTCAATTTCACTTTAGCATTCCCTCTCTTCCTTGGTGTAATTTATAGTCCCCTGGTCTCTTCCCAGATCCTTGGAGACTTTAGTTTCTTTCCTTGGTTTTTTACTCCTCCTCTCCCTTTCAAACTACAAGAAGAGGGAAGTTATCCATCCTGTAAGTGAATGCTTAGGACCACGGCAGCCTGGAAGTATGGGAAGCATTCGAGATCGGAGGTTCCTGAATTCATACCCTAACTCTGTCACTTGCTAGCTCTGTCCCCCGTCGGAGCCTCTAGCTCCACATTGGTGAAATGATAAATGAAAACCCATGATTATAAAACCCTTCTATCTTGCCAGAGCAAAACACTTGGCCCTTTATTAGAGGTCCTGTAGGTCCTTCTGTTCCAGTAAGTCCTCACCCATGGAGTTAGGAGCAAGGATGATCTCAGGGCAAATAATTACTGGAACAGGAGGCACAGTGAAGAAGGAGGCAAACAGCTGATATTCAAAATATTCAACCTACCAGTGGCCAATGGCCTTGGTACTCAGTCTCCCCATCTGCACATTGGGAATGAAGGCAACAGAATACTTCTCCTAGGGTTGTTGTGAGCCTCGAATGAAAATAACGCCTGCAAAGTGCCAAGCCCAGTGCCTCGTACATCACAAATGATCAACAAATGGTACTATTATTATTGTCATCTCAGGGCCAGTGGCTTACAAGTCCTGAGAGTCACTCTTGGACCATGCCAAGAAGCAAAAACACCAGCTATAACCCAGACTGGTGGTTCTCAAACATCAGTGGGCACAAGAGTCACTTGCAGGCAGAGCCAGGTTCATGGGTGTATGTCCTGTGCAGTCACACAGGGCCCCATGCTTAGAAGACTCTAGGTGTGGTTCAATGCTGCGCTGTCACCGTCTCGAAATTCTAGATAATTTCTGAAGAAGGGCCCTGTGTTTTCATTTGGCACTGGGCCCCATGAATTTCACAGGCCAGCCTTGTCTGGAAAACTTATTAAAACACAGATAACTGGGGCCACCTCAAGGATTTCTGATTCAGTAGATTTGGGAGGTAGTCCACCACACCCCGCCAATCTGCATTTCTGACAAGGTCCCAGATCGTGCTGGTGCTACTGGTCTGTGGACCACGTTTTGAGAACCACTGATTGAGACAGTGGCTATGAACCCCGATTATATATTAGAATCGCCAGGAAAGTACCTGGGCTCCACCTTCACCTGACTAAATGGAATTGTTATGAGTGCATTCCTAGCTTCAGTATTTTTGAAAGGCTCACCAGGTAATTCTAATGTACACCCAGGAGTGAGGACCACTGGGTTAGAGCAGAGAATCCTGAACTTCCCTCAGGAGAAGAAACCCCTGTAGGCATGAGTCACCCACACGAACACCCAGGCCCCGTCCTAAACCCAGTGCTGTGCGCAATGTCTAGAGAAGGGTCAAGGAGGCTGTATGTTCAATAAGCACATGAGATGATTCTTAGCCTGGGACAATGTGGGCAAACCTGTTTAGAGCAGCATTTCTCAATCTTTAATGAGCACAGGAAACACTCGGGAACTTGTCACGCAGCACATTCTGATTTAGTCGACCTAGGATGGGCCCAAGGATTTCTATTTCTCCCCTGCTCCCTGGGAATACCACTGCTGCTGGTCCAGAGACCACACTTGGGGTAACCCAGGTCTAGGCTAAAGAAACAGGAAGGTAATGGGGTGGCTGAAAATTTGGTGAAGCAACCTCCAATTGTCCAGGACAAGAAGAAGATGGGGAAAAGGTGATGCATCCCAGCTTCAGTTGGTGCAGAAAGTCTTTACTTGATAAACCACATGTGAGAGATCATTCTCAAAGTGGGGTCTAAAAAGCCACCCCAGGACGCTCTGCTCTTTCTACAGATGAGGACTACAGTGAGTCAGGGTTTAAGAACCACCCAGAGGAGTTCTTCAGTTCAACCCATCAGAACCTGGGCCAGCTCTCCTCTCTAAGCCTCCATCCTCTCAGTGGCAATGTTGCCAACATGCCCATTAATCTATTTCATGGCTGCTTCTGGACATCAGAACACGAAAAGGCCTTTTGATAGCAAAATTCCATACCAACTACAGTTCCTGTTATTTCTGTACAGTGACATGACAGGTTCCTAGATAATATCTTCTCAACTTTCCAACATCTTCCCGGGGAAACAGACCAAGATGTGACATACTTCCTGCCCTGGAAGGCCTTTCCCCTCAATCCATTCTCACATCTTTACTGAGCTCCCCAGGAACTTATCAGCTGGTGGGACTGAAAATACAGCCAGGAAAGAGGCAGTGAGGATGAATGGTGAGTGGGCAGTACAGAGACCGGGTTCTTAAGAGAACTCTCCAGGATATGGAAACTGAGAAGGGTTTCCCAGGAGTGGCTGAAGAGGAGAGCGTCCAGGTGAAGGGTATGAGCACCATGGACAGGTAAACTGTATGTAAGGGTCAGCAAAGATGCAGGCTGGTAGGAAGTGGTGTTGGAACAGATCATCTCAGGTTCTCTTAGAGCTACAAGGCCCCTAAACCAGCTTACCCCTGTAGGGAAACTAAGGCTCCGAATGAAGAAATGTGTTGATTAAGCGTATTTCAGCTACAGGTAACAGATAGAACAGTCCCAAGGAAGGCTGAAGCACAGCCTAAGCTGGGGATGACTTTTTGGTAACTGAAATAACAAGCGCCTAGCCCACCTGTACGCGGAACAGTCACCAGCAAACCTCCCTCGCCAGAGCGCTGTCATAAATTAATCTTTAATTTCCACCGCTGGGGCTGTGGCGCGGCTAATCACGACCACTAATTGCTATCACAAGCTTCTCCCTTCTCTTTTTTATGTTTCCATATTAGCCTGTTCAGTATGCTTTGTGTCTCTTTATTTTATAGCCGGAAACACTTTTAATAGCCTAGTGAATTGAAAATGGACTTCACTACCATCTGACTTCACCGGAGTTTTACAACCACTCAGTTAACGGTATCAGTAATCTTCCTGCATAATTAGAGAGTTAGTAGCTTTGTCAGGCACTGCTGTTAATGAAACTAGTACTCGGCATCCACCTAATCGTATTTTGGGGGGCTCCAAATGGGAAACTCACAAGCTTGGGGGCTGCCAGGACGGAATGCCACGATGAGCTGGCTGTAAATACCGCCTGCAAATATATGGTTTATTATGGTGATAACGGGCAATTCTAGTTTACATAAATCTGAGCATTCCTGCTGACAGAGGAGAAATGGTTTTCCTCAGTTGCTAGGAAATAGAGTCAGTTCCTGGGTCTCACACGCTTCACTGACGTCTCCTGGCAGCTGATGGATTCTCTATGTGAGGGGATCACAGCCGTTAGCCACCCCAGTGCAAAGGTGGGGAGTCAAATCCTATTCCCCTGACGTGCACACCCAAGTGGGTCTACTCCACACAAGACGAAGCCGGGGAGATAGAGCTGCGTGTAAAAGGTAAGCAAAAGCTGAAGCTAGACCATGCGGCAAGGATGATCTGAAGGCTGATTTTTAATGTCTGAAAACAATCCCAATTTCATATGCCCAAGAATTTCTGCCAACTGTCATACTTTGAAAGGAGACAGATTGTTTAAGCGTATGAGAAACTGGCAATGGGGAACACATCACGCAAGTAGTCCTATTTCCATATCGACAGCAATTCAATCCCCCAAATAGACTGCAGTATTTAATAAAAATTTAAGCTCCTTTAAAAAAATAAAGAAGTGTTCCCTGTTAGAAACAGTTCAACAACTCAAATAATTTCCTGTAATTGAAAAATTTCATAATGCAGGCACGTTTGTAGGAAACCTCAGTATATTACCCAACTAGATTTCTGACACTTTCCTGAATGTCCAGACAGCGGATTACAGACACTGACAAACACTGTAATTCCACTTTTAAAATCTGCATAACCGTCAGCTTTCCACAACTCCTGAATTCTGACAGAACTTGAAATGCGATTGAGTCGTAGGTTCTTGAGATATCAAGAGGCCCTCACCGGAGATTTGAAAAACAGGGTCTTGTGGCAACAGGGAAAAGCAAAAAGATCTATTTGAGCTCAAGCCGAGAGATGGTTTAACCAGCTTTAATCAGGAGTGCAGTTTTGTAGAAGAAGGAGAATGAGACCTGAACTATGACACTGCCACTGTCCACTACCAGCTGTGTGACCGTAGGCAACTTGCTTAACCTGTTTCCTCCCTCATAAAATGGGGATAGTAATATTTCTTCATAGAATTATTGTGAGGATTGAAGGATATAATGTAATGTAAAGCACTTGCCACAGGGTAGGTCTGCGGTAAATAACAGCATTTTCTGCTTCTTTTCTCATCCCTGAAAATGTTCTAAGCAGATTCCACTCCTCCCGCATTCAGTTCAACAGATGGCAAATTCTGCAGAAGACCCCGAAATAAAGCCTTATTCTCAAGGCATTTTCCATCTACTGGACTTTTTATGTCCCCAAAAACGTCTTCACTGGGGGAGGAGAGTTCTTCTCTCAAATCTGCCTGAGTCTATGAAACTTCTATCACGTGGACCTCCTTAACACATCCTCTGAAAGGATACATACGATGCGACTAAAGTAAACATACAAGCAGAGAAGATTCAGGCGTTGAGGAGACTTAGAAGAAAGTGATTTAAATTGTGAGCAGTTTGCCGGCATCTATCTAGTTCTCGCAAAATAAGAATCATACTGGTGGGCATGACCGTTTCTATCACTGGAAGACGGTTCCCTAACAGTTAAGGAAAAAAGGACTCTCCCATGCATAGGACAACAAAACATCCCGCTCATTTGCAAGAAACTAAAAGGGGGACAGGGATGTACTAGTGGGGAGGGAGTGGCCTGGGAGGTAGCCTGGAGAGGTGGGTGGGAACCAGAGTGTAAAGGGATTTGTAAGTCACCTGAAAGGGGGTTGGCTTTATCCTCAGTGGAATGGAAAAGCATTAAGGGCTGTGAGGTGTGTGATTCACATGGTCAGAAGAGGCGAGAACATGACAGAGTGGAATGCAAGGACTACGTTGGGCAAAGGGACCAGACTGAAGACTGTGGACAGGACAGAGACGTGCCAGTGTCTCTTTCATAAGGTGCCTGCTGTGTGGGGTAGAGGTGGCAGCTGAAGGCACCCCGACAAGGGCCGATGGCTTAGGACTGGGATTGAGTAGCCTGGAAAACCCTGATGGGTACTTGGCTGCATCAAGCTAAACTGAGGAATGAGGCTGTATACGTGTAATTTATGCACCTCCTTGAACCCTGAGCTTACAAATAAATTTAGCTCCTGGCCAACAGCCTGAGCACATGTGCTGGGCTGGAGGGCTGCCACGGAGGACAACCAGAGTGGAAATTGAGAACAGATGACATCCTGCATGATCGCTCGTTGGAGAAAAGCCACCACCCACCACCAGCACTATCACCTTTGCTCTCCATCTCCAGATCCAGCCCGCCCGACCCTGGGGAGCTGAGAGCAGGCAGAGCTTGGTTTCCGAAACTCTCAAGTTACTCTGTCTTCTTCCAAGTTCACACTGACAAAATGTGTGAACTTGGGCAAATTAATCTCTGAAGCTTTCGTTTCCTCACTGTAAGATGGAAATGATAGAACTATCTACCTTATAAGGATTAAATAGCCTAATATATATATAAAACACTTAGAATATAGCCTGACACTTAGGAAGCACTTGTTCACAGTTAGCTGCTATTATTATTACTATCACAGTGACCTACTAAAGGCAGACCTCAGAGACACTGCAGGTTAGGTTCCAGACCACCGCAATAAAGCAAATGTCGCAATAAAGCAAGTCACACGAATTTTTTGCTTTCCCAGTGCATACAAAAGTTATGTTTACACTATATGGCAGCCCACTCAGTGTGCAATAGCATTATGTCTAAAAAATGTACATATCGTAAAAGACTTTATTGCTAAAAAATATGAACCACGGGGCTTTCCTGGTGGCGCAGTGGTTGAGAGTCTGCCTGCCGATGCAGGGGACACGGGTTCATGCCCCGGTCCAGGAAGATCCCACATGCCGCGGAGTGGCTGGGCCCGTGAGCCATGGCCGCTGGGCCTGCGCGTCTGGAGCCTGTGCTCCACAAGAGGAGAGGCCACGGCGGTGAGAGGCCCGCGTACCACAAAAAAAAAAAAAAAAAAAAAATACGAACCATAATCTGAGCCTTCATAGACCCATAATCTTTTCACAATAGTAACATCAAAGACCACAGATCACGGTAACAGATATAATAATAATGCAAAAGTTTGAAACACTGAAAGAATTACCAATACGTGACACAGAGACACAAAGTGAGAAAATGCAGCTGGAAAAAACGGCATACACTTGCTTGACACAAGGTTGCCACAAACCACAATCTGTAAAAAAAAAAAAAAAAAAAAAAAAAAAGGCAATATCTGTGAAGCACCATAAAGCAAAGTCCAATAAAATGAGGTCTCCTGTGCAGCATTTGGACACGTTCATTCTACGATTATCCAGGTGGAGGGATAAATTAGGAGGCTGGGATTAACATATACACACTACTATATATAAAATACATAATCAACAAGGACCTACCATATAGCACAGGGAACTAGCTGTACTCAATATTTTGTAACAGCCTCTAAGGGAAAAGAATCTGAAAAAGAATATACATATATATACATGTATGTATTCCTGAATCACTGTGCTGTACACCTGAAGCTAATATATTGTAAATCAACTATACTTCAGGAAAAACAAACAAAACCCCATCATTCAGTGCACACCTTCTGTGGGTTAGGAGAGAGGGATACAAAGGTAAACAACCACAAGCTCTGTAATCCAAGAGTTCCTCAATCTTTACATTTTAAACTGGAGCTTTGAAGAATTCAATATCCCAAGATGGCGGAGAAATTTGAGAATTTCCTTGGTAAAGCCACAGTGTGCTGTGTATCAGGAAACTTTTAGACAGGCAGTTGTTGCTTTTTTGTCCCCTGAATGCCATGAATTTCACTTTATCCTCCCAGCAACCCAAACAAGTAGGGACTATTACTGCTGCCCCTGTTTTACAGACCGAAAAAAAAGAATGTCGTTCTTAGTTACATAACTAATAGTTACACAACTAATCAGGACAGAGGTGGGATTTGAACCGCTTATCCAACTACAGAGCTCAATCTCCAAATGACCATGTGTTATATGGTCTCTCAGAGTAATAAGATGCAGATGCCTAGGCAAGTAGAAGCGGGTATAAATTGCAGCAAGACTAATTAAGGAAGGCATTTTTGAGAGTAAGGATTAAGACAAATGGCAGTGGGTCAGCCAGGGAAAATGGTGACACTCTCCATAAGTTTAACATATTCTGTCTGGAGGCAAGAAGTCAATGAAATAATTTCTCAACATGCAGTACTGATTGCACGCCCATTGGACACACGCTATCCTGCTTCTCCAGACCCTGGAGCTGGGATGATACTTACTACCGACCTTGGATTAGTCCTGGAAACCCTACAGCACAAGGAAACCTTCTCACCAAACACCAAAGGAATGAAATGCTCTCCCCTCCACCTCCCTGGGCAACTCTGACCGCTGGGCAGCTGCTTTCACAGGCCAAGGATTAGACTGGTAGTGAAGCAAGGTGATTAAAAGCTTAGACCCTAGGGGTGCCGGTTGGCTGCACTTGGGAGCAGTACCGTCTTGCCCCAGGGGATGTTTGGAAATTTGTGGAGGTCGTTCTGGTTGCCCCAGGGACTGGGAGGCCCCACTGGCATTTAGTGGGCAGGGAGCAGGGTTACTAAACACCCTGAAATACACGTGACAGTCTCGCCCGGAGAACTGTCCCATCCCAAATACCCTTAGCAACTCTGTTAAGACACCAATGGCAGACATTTCTGGGTTCCAAACCCTCCGTAGCCACTACCCATGGCCACGTGGCTGTGTTGAGCAGGCAGAGCTGCGCTCTGGTTGTAGAGGTGGGGATGCTGACACATAGCCACCTGCTCCCAGACTTATTTTCCAGTTAGAGTGAAATTAACTTTCCCTCTGGCTTCATCTGCTCAGGCTGCCATAACAAAATACTATAGGTTGAGACGCTTAAACAAAAGATGATTTTCTCATAGTTCTAGAAGCTAGAAAGTCCAAGATCAAGGTTCTGGCTGATTCGGTTCCTGATGAGGTCTCTCTTCCTATCTTGTGGATGGCTGTCATCTCTCTGTGTGCTTATGTGACCTCTTCTTTGTGCAAGTGCAGAGGGAGGGCAAGCAAGCCCTGTGTCTTCTTATAAGGGCACTAATCCTATCACGAGGATCTCACCCTCATGTCCTTTTCTAAATCTAGTTACCTCCCAAAGGCTGTGTCTCCAAATACCATCACACTGAGGGTTACAGCTTCAACATATAAATGGGGACAGGAGCAAAATTCAGTCCAGCCATCATAGAGAGGTACTTCTTTTCATTTTTTTTTAATATAAATTTATTTATTCTTGGCCGTGCTGGGTCTTCGTTGCTGCACGCGGGCTTTCTCTAGTTGCGGCGCGCAGCGGGCTTCTCACTGCGGGGGCTTCTCCTTGTCGTGGAGCACGGCTCTAGAGCGCAAGCTCAGTAGTTGTGGCACACGGGATTAGTTGCTCCTCTGCAGCATGTGGGATCTTCCCGGACCAGGGCTCGAACCTGTGTCCCCTGCATTGGCAGGCAGATTCTCAACCACTGCGCCACCAGGGAAGCCCGAGAGGTACTTCTTACCCTACTGTTAGGGATTCATATACATACATTTTTTAAACTATATATTGTGTTAGTCCAGGTCCTCTGAGGAGTAGATGGCAAAATGGGATTAAATATGCAGGCTTTTATTATGGAAAACACTCATGCGGGGGGGGGGGGGGGGAATAGGGAAGGAGGTGGGAAAGACTGGGAGAGCCATTAGACCACAATGCCAGTCTGACCCAGAGTGAAGAACAGAGGGATGCAGGGTAGAATAAAGCATCCCGGAACGTGTGCTCAGGAAATTTCAGCAGGGCTTAGTGACACAGCCATCAAAGGAGTTTGCATCTCTTAGAAATGGGTCTACCCCAGTACCCCTGCTTGGTCACTGGCTAAAGCAGCCTGTGGGAAGCGTGGCTTTGGTGCAAATGTTAAGGATAGAGCTTGGAATTCAGGAGTTGGGAATCACTGGCCAGTTACCATCCCTATGTCCAGAGGGCACGCTCATGGCCACTACATACATTATTAAAGAATTCCCCCACACTGAGAGAATGAAGATGCTTTGCCACATCTTTCTGAGGCTCAGACACTAAGAAAGCCTGTCTGGGGCTCAAATAAGAGCACATCCATGAAATCCAGACTTACAAAAAAATAAAAATGCACAACAAGAGCCACTGGGATTCAGGATCCAGGCACCATGGAAATTTATGGCATTAATGTTCCTGTAACAGAGGATTCTGCTCTGTGGAGGAAAGGCAGGCTGTGAGAAAAGCCCTCTTTGGATGCGAGGGCTCCCCCCATCCCCTGCAAGTGACAAAGCTGAGCACACTCTAAGTACGGCAAGAACCCCAATCCCTTATGTTTTTGTTTTGTTTTAACTAGCACTTCTTGGACTGGTGTACATTTGGAAGTAAATCTGATTAGTTTAATCTCAGCGCGATTAAAAGTGACTAAATGGTCATATTCTGGAGGCCATTTCCAAAATCCCCGCAGCCTCTTTGTGCGTTCCCTAAGAAAGAAAGTTGCCATCATTTGCTAAAGGTAAGTAGGGGCTATTAAAGAAAGGACACAAATGAACCTATCTCTGAAACAGAAACAGAGTCATAGATGTAGAGAACAGACCGGTGGTTGCCAAGGAGGAGGGGGTCGGGGGAGGGATGGACCGGGAGGTTGGGGATCACAGATGTGGGCTTTTACACATGGAATGGATAAGCAGCAAGGTCCTACTGTATGGCACAGGGAACTAACTATGTTCAATATCCTATGATAAACCATAATGGAAAAGAATATATATAAAAAAAGAATGTATAAATATTGAGATATATATATATATATATCTGAATCCCTTTGCTATATAGCAGTTAATTAACACAGCATTGTAAATCAACTATACTTCAATTTAAAAAAATTGAAAAGATAATGAAAAAAAGAAAGGAGGGCTTTGGAATTGTTCCATTAGGAAGTTGGTGCTGCCTGCTTACAGAGCACGTCTCATCCCCAAACCTGCCGGGGCGTCCCCATAACTGCTAGAGTCTAGACCAGGACTTGGCAAACTACAGCCCCTGGACCAAATACAGATGCTGCCTGGTTTTATAAGTAAAGTTTTATTGGAACACAACCACACCCACTTGTTAATTCTTGTCTGTGGCTGTTTTCACTCGACAACAGCGGAGTGGAGCAGCTGGAACAGAGGCTGTGTGATAAACACAAAGCTTCAAATGCATCCTATCTGGTTCTTTAAGAATAAGTTTGCTGACGTTGGTCTAGATTATTTCCAAAAGGCAACTGGAGTGGAAAGAGAGAATACAGGCGAGACTGGGAGGAGAAAACAGTATATACTTGAAAGATTACTTAGCCTCCACAGCAATCCAATGAGGTTGGCATGAAACATGAGCAAACAGGCAGAGAGAGCTTGGATGACGTGCTCAAGGTCATACAGCCAGTAAATCATGGAGCTGGGATTTGAACTCAGGTCTGACTCCAAAGTCCAAGCTTTTCAACGTTTTCCCACTTGTAGAAGCCATGTGTCACCAAGGGGCAGCCTCAATATGACTTCGCACCCCAGTCAAAGAAAAGTACTCTTTAATATGGAAGTTTTCTGAAGACTATGTTGATTTTGAACGAAGGCACCTTTAGCTTAAGAAAAGCCATGTGCTTGCTGTACAAACAAGGCTCTCAGACGAGTCCATCAGTGCTGCAATCTGGTCACATCCACACCATGGGGAAATGGTGGAAAGGCAACTACTCAAGCCTGTGTCCCCTGTAACAGGACCATTTGTGAAAAAAACTTGAAAAAGTGAGTAAAGTTTGCCTTAAAGGGCCCTGTCTTTCCTTTCAAAGGTTCCCACGAATGACTTCACATTCCTGGGCCTCAGGCGCCTCATCTTTAAAATGGGGATAATTAAAGCCCCTTGGGTTGTTCTGTTCTGAAGATCAAACGAGATAATCAACATAAAGCCTTGCTCGCTTTCTGGGATATAGTAGGTATTCAATAAATGTTACCTCCTTCGGTTCTGAGCTGCCCCAGGCAATGCCTGCCTGGACTTGCTTTTTATCAAAAAGTTCCCAAATTTAGTCTATTATCCTCTGAAGTCAGACTTACTGGTCTCGTGCTCCATTCCTTCCAGTCTTTGATCTGCTTTAAACAAATTATTTCTAGGGGGAGGGGGTGTGGGGAGGTAGATATAGAGTTATTGTTTCTGAAGACACTGAGTAAGACACACGTGCCTCAAAGTTCCACTAGTGCCTCAAATTCAAAACGTGCCAAAGATTATTCATACTCCTCTCCCTCAGCCTGTTCCCCTCCAACTCCCCCACCCTCGCCTTGTACAAGTGCCTAGTGATACCGCCACTGGCCTGGGCTTGAACCTGGACGTGGCCCTTGGCCCCGGCCTCTCGCTGGTGCACTGCGTTCACCCCCTCCCCAAGCCCTGCCACTGCTCTGCCTCTGCCCCTGTTCCCATCACTAGGACTCTCCTGGTCCATTTCCTAAGTAGTCTCCTGCCTCCAATGTCCTCCGCTCTTCAAGTGGCCCGACCCAGAGCTGTCGGAACCGAGCCTGGCGGGCTCAGTGCCAGCACAAAACCTCCTGTGGCCCTCCAGGGTCAAAGGCCACACACTTGGGCTTAGCCCCCAGGGTTACCGTGACTGGCGCAGCTCACCTGGCCACTCTTAATTCCATTACCCTGACTATGGTCAAGGGCAGCCTTTAAATATTTGATGGCCAGCCACAGATGCTGACTGACATTAACCCTTTCGTTTCTGGCTTAGGGGAAGGTCTGGTGGAGCACTGACTCCCCACCTACCAACAGGGCACATTTCCACACTGGATGACTATCTGACCTCCCTGTGGCCAGACAGCTTCCACCATTCTCCTAACATGCCCTTTACATTCCTCTCTGCTCCTTCATGGACCATCTTAATTGCTATGTTCCCCACACAGTGCCATATGGCAGTCACCTTTCTCTGTTTTTCTGAATTTCCATAGCATTTCCCTAACATGCCTCTGATGGGACGCAGCACTTTCTCCTCACTTTATAGGTACCGGCATACATGTGCTATATCCCCAGCTAAGATGGTTTGCAAACTGACAACCCACAGACTTCACTCAGCTTGCGGAAACTTGCTAAACCCAAAAGTTCTTTTTTTTTTTTTTTTTTTTTTCAGTGAGAGATTTCAGATTTCAAAACTCTGTCTTTCTGGCTTCTCGTGGAGCAGGGGCGAGCCGGGCCATACAGGGCTTGTCTACTATAGTAGCTATGATCAGCTGGACCCATGCAGCAGCCACCCCTGCGAGGGGATGGAACTCTCTGTTTCTTCTCAATGCCCACCTGGCCTACTTCACTCCTGTTCATTTCCTGCCTGGTCCCCGTCAGCATGTGAGTTTGCAGCCCTGCTGTACCTGTAACAATTTTAAGAGCGGAAAGAATCCCTTTTAATTTTCATATCGTGTAAGGGTTAAAAGCACGGACTTAGGATCCAATCCACTTAGGGTCCTGCTTGAGGCTGATGCTCACTAGCTGTGTGACTTTCAGCAAGTTATCTAACCTCTCTGGGATTCGGTTTCCTCTTCTGTAAAATGTGAATAATGATACTGTACTACCTGCTTTGTGGGATCCTTGTGATGATTAAATGAGTTAATACATATAAAGGACTTAAAACAGTGCCCAGTATACAGGAAGCAATCCAGGGTCAGCTTTACATATGAGTAATAGCTGCAACAGAGGGGATAAAACATTCCTCACAGAACCTAGCACACTTAGTAGGTATATAAGCATACTTGGATAATAAATGAAGAAATTAAGTAATATTCACAACAGCCTTGCAGAAACTCTGGGCTAACCCAGATGAAGGCCTGATATAATGGAATGCCCATCAACGTGGGTAGCTTGGATGAAATATTTGAGGAGCTACTGAAATTAAAGGGATCCTTCAATTTTGGCCTGTGAAAAGACATCTACACACGTATTCAAGAAAAACACAAGTCATTTGGTTGCATGTTGGAGATTATACACTAATAACCCAAGTAGCAAATAACGTATCAATAAGATTGTCTGAATTCCAACCACTGGCTCTGCTCTATACAATTTCTATCCAGAGGTGCTCAGGGTCAATATGGCAGAAGGAAAGGGGATGGCTTAGAGTCTTGGCGTGGAAGTGCATCTGCAGAAAAGCTCATTTACTCAGATTGTAAATTCATTTGGAGTGGCTGGAGGAGGGTTAGTTGATGGAAATTATGGGAGAATTAAAATTTCCTCCCTTCACTGAAACTCTGGCAGGTATAACTTTCAGTCTACATCAGTGATCATATACTTGTCGAAGGCACTAAATAGTAATGAAAATAATACCTACATTCAAATACAGAGAAAGCAGACATCCAGCTTCTAGAAACATCCAGTTCTCTGCAATGTCTCTTAAAGGAAGATGTAATGGAGTATACAAGGGTGTTCTTGGCCCTATCCCTGAACCCGTGGTTAGGGATTCTGATTAAAAAGTGATTTGTATCCCAATGGTGGATTCTTTATGGATGAGGTGTGGCTAAGCTCAAACCAGAGGAGGGGTACTCAATAAAAGAAACTTTATCGTCCTTACATAAGTCCAACAGCTGGAAGAGATTTTATACCCTTTCTCATTAAGGTAGATGCTTTTTGCTTTTTTTTTTTTTTTTTTTTTTTTTTTACTGTAATTCCTTCAGGAATGACTTCAGGGAGAATGATGTCAGTGGATCATCATCCCTGGGCCAAGAGTCCTTCCTTCCAACAACGAGACCCCAGCACTCCACCTAGAACGGATCAGCAAGAACTGGGGGCCTCTGTCCACAGGCTACAAATACAACCCTGACACAGCGGCAAGGTGAGCTGTGATGATTTTGAAAGCTGAAGTCTGGCATAGTCTGAAATTCGTGTGATAACAAATTCTCAGCCCTGAATTTGGAAGATCTCCAAGGAAATTTCTCTCCAGAGTGTCGAAGGATGCCAAGAGAGATTACAACGTCTGGGACCACAGCTGAACATTTGAAGGTGATGACTGTTTAGGCAAGTGATTTACTGGTGACCTGTGGGGAAAACAAAGTCGAGCAGAGTGGGGGGAGGGGGGGACTGATGGGGCAGAGAGAACCACCAGTAAAAGCTGAGCATGCGAATCATAACTGGCCAGGGGCCAAGTCCAAGTACCTGACAGTGAAGTAAAAGAAAATGGGCAGAGAGGGCAGGAGACCTGAGTTCTGGTCTCAGCTCTGCCACCTCTCTTCTACGTGACCTCCATGAGATGCTTCTATCGACCTTGTTTTCTTCCTCTCTAGTACGGGAGGGTGGAGATTAGGTTAGCGGGTAACTCTTAAAAGCCTTCAGGGACCAGGCTGGGAATGTGGATGTGTGGAGGAGCTTAGGTGAGGCAATAAGGAAGGCAGGGAATGGTGGTGATTGTGGCTAATCAGAGTGCACGCTCCTGGCTAAAGGCTTTCATGTGCCTTGTTCTTAGGGCACTGCTCTAGCTAACACACCTCTGATCCGGTGTGGCCTGCTGACTATTACCTTTAGACTCCTGCACTGGATGATGACCATGCTCTGCTCTAATTCTCTGGGTGTCTGAAATCCTAAAATGGGTCCAATAATAGACATATACACTCTTGGCTCAAATACAAAGGAAATGGAATTGTGGACTATTTGGGTTAAGAACTTGGGCTTTGGGCTTCCCTGGTGGCGCAATAGTTAAGAATCCGCCTGCCAGTGCAAGGGACACAGGTTCGAGCCCTGGTCCGGGAGGATCCCACATGCTGTGCAGCAACTAAGCCCGTGCGCCACAACTACTGAGCCCGCGTGCCACAGCTACTGAAGCCCACGCACCTACAGCCCATGCTCTGCAACAAGGGAAACCACTGCAATGAGAAGCCCATGCACCACAACAAAGAGTAGCCCCCCGCTCGCCCCAACTAGAGAAAGCCCGCACACAGCAACAAAGACCCAACAGAGCCAAAAATAAATTAAAAAAAAAAAAAAAGAACTTGGGCTTTGCAGTGAACCAGGATTGAGCCCCTAGCTCGGTCACTAATGAGTGGTCGATGCTTCCCTGCTTGTACTTCTGAAATTCAGCAACATTGAAAATCAAAAGGTTTTCTGTAGGTTTGTGGAAAATTCATTTGGTGGCAAAACTGACCTGAACTATTCAGAGATATTATTTATACCAAGGGTCAGCAATTTTTTTTTTCCGTAAAGGGTCAGATAGTAAGTATTTTGGGCTTTGCAGGTCACAACTACTCAACTCTGCCCTTGTAGCATGAAAGCTGCCATAACAAATAGGCGTGACTGCATTCCAATAAAACCTGATATACAGAACAACAGGTGGATGTGGACCCACCTGCAGTTTGCTAACCACCGATGTATACAATTTAGCATGACTATTCATACATTTTGCTACAGAAATATTAATGATTCTGATTATGGGTGCTCTCCTGGACACCTGTGCGGTTATGACAGACTGAATAATAGCCTCCAAAGATGTGTATGTCCTAATCTCTGAATTTTGCAAATGTGACCTGATATGGCAAAATGGGCTCTGCCGATCTGATTAAGTTCAGGAACTTGCGATGGGGAGAGGCGACCCTGCATTATCGGGGTGGGCTCAGTGTCATCCCATGGGTCCTTACAGGAGGGAGGCAGAAGGGTCAGAGCCACAGGAGATGTGATGGTGGTAGCAGAGGTCAAAGGGAGAGAGGGAGACTTGGAGGTGCTGTGCTACTGGCTTGGAGACAGGAAGGTGCACAAGCCAATGAATGCCATGGCCTGGAGCGCTGGGAAAGCCAAGGAAACAGATTCTCCTCCCAGCCTCCAGAATGAACACATCCCTGCAACACTTGGACTGTAGGCCTCTGACCTCTAGAACTGTAACATAATAAATGCGTTGTTTCAAGCCATTGCATCGGTGGTTATTTGTTACAGTGGTGACAGAAACTAATATAGAGATACAGCATAATATATGGTGTGCGCACTCAGTTTCCTCTCTAACATAGAAAATGTATGAATATAAAACTCTTGTCCTAAGAGTGCCAGATAGTGGCTTGTGGATTTGTAGTGGTAGGATCTATACAATCTCAGGTGAAATCTCAGGTTCCCCGTGCACAAGATCGGTATAAAATCGCATCGTCCCTCAAGATCATTATGAAGGACACGGGGAATCTCCTCCTAGATCCCCCTTCAAGGAAGGCCTTGATGTCCAAACTGCTGGAAGTGCTGTTGGTGGTCGACCGAAAAGCCCTCAGCCCCAAAGGGACCACCTCACCAGCAAAAGCGCTTGAGGGCGGGGGCATATCTATGTCTGCACAAGGTGCGGGTTCTGAACGCCTGGCCGTTTCCAAAAGGCTGAGAATCAGATTTTCCAACTGTCAGCAAACATTTCACTCTAAATCTTTGAAACTGGGCAATCGACGTGGGTATTGCAAAATAATGTGCTGAAGTCATAACACATACCTAGTCTTCCAATATCTGGGTGGGGCTGAGGATTATAGCACGTTTTAAATGCAATGTAGCTCACTAATTAATTATGTAAGTTCAAAACGTAAGTGCTAAACCACTACGCTATTCTGCTGTGATGATGGTCAAGCCTCACCATGTCCGTGACATTCAGCCGGAAAACAAACTGTTTTCAGAGACTGTTTTTCCCCACCGCCAGCACCAAGTAAAGCGGTAAAAATAGCTCAGTAGCCCGGTCTACACCTGATGAAAATGATCCGCATTGCTGCTGAGGATTCTCAGATCCAAGCAGCCTTTCTTCACCCCTTCCTGATCAGCTAATAGAAAGTTTGTAAATCGGTGACCTTGACAAGCGCTGGAGTATGAGTGGGAGCAACAGAAAGCATGTGAGAGAAAGAATGAAAAAGGCCTAGACAGGCAGGTCACGCTTAAATATCAAGTCATTCCTCCCAAGTCTTTGGTCTTTAATAAGAGGGTGGCAGATGTACAATTTGACTGTTGACCTTTGAAACCGAGAGCAAGCTTTCATAGACAGCATCTCACCTCTTATCCAACAGAGGGAAAGGCTTCTGTGCTCCAGAAAATGGAATTTTTGTCTGCCAAATTAGACCAGCCAGAGACCGCTTATCTTTAAACCCGTGCCTCTATAAACTGTAGTTCCCACTTAATGCTGTCACAGATCTTTGTAGCCTCACATTTCTTTTTCAAAGCCTTCTTGAATATCTTGCACATAAAGATGACCTTTAGACTCCATTTAGCAAGTTCTTAAATCTATCCCATCCCGCTGGGATTTGGGTTGGAAAAGTGTGAACTTTACTATTAATTTCAGCAAGATCCGTCATCTCAGTTAAGCTTCTTTGTTAAGGGCAACAGAACCCAGCTCTGCCAACCTAAGTGAAGAGGAACTTATTGAAAGGATGCCAAGGGCTCGTGGACTTGGTAGGAGACTTGCATGACTTATAGGGACTAGATTTGTGATGGAGAGGAACCAAGGAATTTTCACAATGCCAAGGAAGCAGGGAGGAGAGCTACGGTCTGGAACCTGGAATAATCTGGCCCAAATGCCTCTAAGTCCAGGTGAGACTTCTAAGCTGTTACACTGCTTAAGACGCGGAGCGTGCAGAGAAAGTGCTCGGGGAAGTCAGCTGAGGTTTATCCTCTCTCTCCCACCTCTCCCCATCCCTTTGCACCAACTGGAGTAGAGAGAGCAAGGATATGACTTTCCCAGTGGAAAGTGGTCACCAGGAATTGCCCTCTGCAGAAGCTGCTATGAATATGCACCTCCACCCTTTTGGCCTAACCCAGAAGTTACCTACAGGTTCACCTGTATACAGAACTACTCCTCTCCCTGGCTACTGGACCACCATCAATCAAGGCAGGACAGGACTTGGAAGATCAACAACCCAGCCTCCTTGCCCCTCAGAAAGAAATTCTGAAGGGTATTCCTTCTCAGAAGGTCAGTGTGACTGAGGCCAGGTGCACACGGTGATAAGCTCAGCTTTAAAGCCATGGAGGGATATCAGCTTCCTCCTTTCCAGGTCTCACGTCCACATTGTCTCAGTGCTTCCGGGAATGTTCTCCCAATTAAACCACTTGCACTCAAGTTCCTGTCTCAAGGTCTGCTTTAAGGGAACCTTAAAACGAAGACATAACCAGTCTTTCTGCATAAGGGGAAAATCAAATCTCTAATAGAAACTTGAATTGCTATGAGGTAAAAGGAATTGATGATGGGCAACCATAGATGACAAATAGTCACCACATCTGTTAACAATAATAGCCAAAAAAAACGTTTTTAAGATTATAAAAAGGGAAAAATATTACAGAAGATGTTCCCTGTTAGAAGCTTTACTTCAGCAACGATGAGTTGAGTAAGATTCTCAAGTATCGTCATGTCTTTTAGAAGTACACTTGTAATAGTTGTTATATATTGCTAGGTA
Organism: Monodon monoceros; assembly: GCF_005190385.1. Classification (NCBI taxonomy): domain Eukaryota; kingdom Metazoa; phylum Chordata; class Mammalia; order Artiodactyla; family Monodontidae; genus Monodon; species Monodon monoceros. The sequence continues at coordinate 84,240,081 of NW_021703780.1, forward strand.
AAATATTACCCCAAACCTTAGTGGTTTCCAACAATAAGCATTTACTATATCATGGTTTCTATGAGTCAGGAATTTGGGAGCAGCTTAGTTGAATGGTTCTGGTTTAGGGTCTCTCAAGAGGTTGCCATCAAGATGTTAACAGGGGCTGCTGTCATCTGAAGGCTGGATCAGGGTCTCCAAGATGACTCGGTCACTTGGCTATTGCTACTGACAGGAGGCCTCAGTTCCTCACGACATAGACCTCCCTACAGGACTGCTTGAGTATTCTCAGAACATGGCAGCTGGATGCCCCACATGAGTGATCAAAAAAGAGCAACATGATGGAGGTTGCCATGTCTTCTATGACCTAGCTTCAGAAGTTACATTATTCATTTCTGTAGAATCCAACTGGTTATAATGATACAATCAGCCCTATCAAAGTAGAAGAGGTCTATACAAGCATGTGAATATTAGGAGGTGGAAAAGGCTGTGGGCTATTTCCGAGGCTGCCTATATAGGACCACTTTCCTCTAAAGTAGTCAATGAATTTTGAAGTCTTTATGAAACTGACCGATAGATAAACAATTCTATAGAGGAGCAGAGTCAGGGACTCCCATCCCATACCCAAGTGGTCCACAACTAGATGCCTGAAGGTAACTGTTTAATACAAAGCCAAACTGTTTTGTGAAAATAAGGACCTCAGTACAGTTCATTTCCCTTGCACTTATGATTCTGGCCTGGAGTCTGAGGATAACCAGATCACCAGGGTTGGAACCAAAACGGGACTCGTGCTGGAGAGTCTTGTGTTTGGATAGCCCATCTCTCCCCTGCCAATTCTTCCCCCTCCTCCTCCACGGGGATCAGATCCTAAACTCCAGCATGAAATAAACAAAAGAGAAAAAAATTCCTTTGTAAGTCCACCAGAACCTAGTAAAAACAGAGCCATATGCTGCAGAACCCAATCCGGAAATTCCAGCTTAACATAAAAAATATAAAATACCATCCTCAATGTGCCAAGCTTTTATAAGGAAGATGAGTGAGTCTGCCAACCCAAATAAGAGGAAAGGCCAAATGAGTTAGAGCGCCAAGCAGATTTCAGAACCACCCCTCCCCTCCCCAATCCTAAATCCAACGTAAGGAAGGCCTGTGGATAACGGCCTGGGAGACTGTCTTTCACCACATTCCTTTTACTCACCAAGAGCCCAGGGTTCGCGCGCGCGCGTGTGTGTGTGTGTGTGTGTGTGTGTGTGTGTGTGTGTGTGTGTCATAGATTACAATGACCCAGAGCTCAAAGGGAGATTAACATCATTACCTGAGAATCAGCCCCCAAAAACAGATTCAACCTAGAGCACTTCCCTCCATGAGAAATGGAAATTACAGAGATATTCGGAAAAGCATAAATTCATACAGTAGCAATATCGTATGCACTGATTGAAATAATGGGTCATTTCATTGCAAATCTGTGACATAAATACACTGATTCAAATGACAAAATGCCAGGCACACACAGCGTAACAAAGCTCTTTCACAGAAATGTCTACCGTGTGCTCTCTGGGTCCCTAACTCAGTAACTGGCACTGCAACCACGTGGTTGCTCAAGCCAGAAAACTGGGAGGCACCCTTGACCTTCCTCATTCACAGGCTCATGCTCCATTTCTAATTCAGTATCAAGGCTGCTACATCCTATACCTTTCTCAATTTTTTCCATACCTCTCCATCTCCACCATCCTACTCAGGTCTTTTTTGCCTGGAGGGCTGCAGTCCCCTCCACACTGTTTTCCCTGGTCCTATACTTGTCATGCCTCTCCCCCAGAGTAGTTAGCATTAGTTTCTGCTTTAAGAGACAAACTACAAATAAAAGTGTAGGAAGGTGTGGAGGTTGGCAATCTGAGGTTGGTGTAGCACCATGCCTCAAACTGCCAGACACCCAGCCTTCTCCGTTCTTGCGCTCTACTGTGCAGTTTCTGCTACGAGGTCACCTCACGGCTCAGAGAGCTGCTGGAGCTCCAGCCATTACATCTGCATTGAAGCTAGCAGGAATGAGGAAAGGGTTGAAAAAGATCATACCCTCTCCTTTAAAGGACACTTCCCAGAGCTGTACACACATACCTTGACACTGCCTTGTCTATAACTTAGTCACGTAAACCATACCTGGTGGCAAGGGAGACTGGGAAATTTAGTCTTAATTCCAGTCATGGGCCCAATACAAATCAGAGCTGCTATTACTAAGGAAGAAGAATAGAGTAGAAATTACGAAGAGAATAGAGCACAATGGCAATTTCCTATCAGGGACTTGATTCTCCCCTTACATACAGCCTGGTTAAGATGTCTTAGTCTGGGTTCCCATAAAGCAGAACTTAAGACAGTCTCTGCTCTTCTGCTTCCATAATCACCTCAGCTAGCACACGCTCTTTATATGTCCTATGAAGACATGCTCATGGAGGCCCCCTAGGCCATGGTGAGGAGTTTAGTTTGACTGTACAACAGGAAGCACCATGGAATTTTAAGCCTAAGAGTGGCATGATCAAATCTGTGGTTTTCACAGGTCACCTTGGTCATTCTGTAGCACAGCATGCAATAAGGTGAGCACAAGGCAGGGAGACCACATAGGAGTAAACTGCAGTACCTCAAGGGACCCTGATGGCATCTAGATAAAGGTGGTAGAAATACAGATGCTGAGATGTGGGTGAACTCAAGTCATATTGTGGGGATAGAGACAACCGTACTTTCTGATAAACTGGATGTGGGTGTGATAAGATGACAAGTGCTCAGAAAGGCCCCAGGATTTGGGAGGCACTGGCTGGGGGAGGAGCAAATCAGTGGAGGGAAAAATCCTAAGTCCTTTTCTGGATGAGTCAGCAGTGCCCAGCAGGCATCCAAATGGAGATGTCAGGTAGGCAGGTGATTCATGAGTCTGGGGTACAAGGGTCGGGCTGCGGCTAGAAATATATTTTCAGGATTCTTGAGCAGCACATGATGGCATTTAAAACCATGGGACTGGGTGAGATCACCTATGGAAAGTACAGATGAAAGAGGAGGAGGAGAGGGGGAAAGGGGGAAGGGGGGAGGGGGGAGGGGGGAAGGGGGAGGGTGGAAGGGGGGAGGGGCTATGGACAAGGCTTCCAGGCACTCCAACACATATCAATGCTGAAACCAAGCACATGGATCCCAGGAAAACTCAGTGCTCTCATCTGTAAAATGGGAACATGTCTGGGAAAGTACATGGGACACCACGCAGAGCTTTATAAATGGAAGAACACAGTCCTTATTTCTGCCTCAAAAGGTAAATAATTTGAAACAATCAATTACCTTTATTCAGTCAATGGAAATGCTCTATAACCATCTGTTATAAAATTAAGCTGTGGGACCTCCCTGGTGGTCCAGTGGTTAAGACTTTGCCTTCCAACGCAGGGGGTGCGGGTTCGATCCCTGGTTGGGGAGCTAAGATCCCACATGCCTTGTGGCCAAAAAAAAAGCCAAAACAAAAAACAGAAGCAATATTGTAATAACTTCAATAAAAACTTAAAAAAAATTAAGTTGTGGTTTGGTTGTGCTTAACATAACTCTGTTTTGTCCTTGCATTGTTTTTTCACATTGGTTTACGCATTTAGGCATAGCCCATGAAACATCATATAAATGTAAAAATTGTTATTAAAAGTGTTCATAAAACTTCCTTCATAGTTCTCTTGTTTTATGTAACAAATGACATCCCTACCCACTCCAGGGAAAAGGGTTTGGAAGATAAACATCTTAAAGAAGGGAAGAAAACTGTATTTTTTTTTTTTACATTGAACACTAGACACCACATTTAAAAAAATTTTTCCTGCATATCATGATGAAAAAACAATAAAAAGGAAAATGACTAACATTTCTTGAGCATCTACCACATATAAATCACTGTGATGATTATTGTACACATTATCTCATTTGATTTTTCCAACTCTTGTACGATGTAGATTTTAGTAAATGCATGTCACAGTGGGAGAAACTGAGGCCCAGAGAGCTTGGGTAACTTGTCAAGCTGGACAGTGGCAGAGCTGGTTTGTAAACCTGGATTAAGTTGGCCCTGAAGCCCACACACTTAACCTTTCATTCTACTGTTTCATAACTGTGATCTATGTTACTTCCGCACTATGCTGGTTTCCTATTGCTGCTGTAACAAAAACCACCACAAACTTAGGGACTTAACACTAATTTGTTATCTTACAGTTCTGCAGGTCAGAGGTTCAAAAATGGGTCTTGTGGGCTAAAGTTAAAGTGTCAGCAGGGCTGTGTTCTTTCTGGAGGCTCTAGGGGAGAATCCATCCCTTGCCTTTTCCTGCTTCTAGAGTCTGTCCACACTCCTTGGCGTGTGGTCTCATCCAGCAATTAAATCACTCTGGCCTCTGCGTCCATCATCACGTCTCCCTCCCTGACTCTGATCCTCCTGCCCCCCTCTTACAAGGACTCTTGTGATTACATTGTGTGCCCACAGGGATAATCCAGGATAATCTCTCCATCTCAAGAGCCTTCGTTTAATCACACCAGCAAAATCCCTTCACCATGTAAGGTAACATATCTACGGGTTCCAGGGATTTGATGGGGACATGTTTGGGGGTCATTATTCTGTCTACCCCACCACCTAACTGCACTTTCATATTCCCATCTTGCCATTTGAAGAGGAAATTGTGATGAAGCATTTTGAGGTCTGTGCTTAGTGTCAGGTCCCCTTTCTGGGCCTTTGCCCCCCGGATCTGTTCGGATTTTGGACACAGGAAACCTGGGCCGCACGGCTTGCAGGAGCTTAGTCCCCGACCAGGGATCAAACCCAAGCTCCGGCAGTGAAAGCACCGAGTCCTCCAGGCTCCGGCAGTGAAAGCACCGAGTCCTAACCGCTGGACCACCAGGGAATTCCCTGACTCTGATTTTTAAACCACCACCTCCTTCATCCCCAATAAAATGACCCAGCCAGCTCCTCACCGGCCCTGAACAGACCCTGCCCTTTCACACCTCACTGCCTTTGCACACACACCTCCCCCTTAAATGCCCCTGGGCTTCTTGGATGGATGAGAACTGACTTATCTTTGAAGATAGGCCATGTATCACATTCTTCAAGAAACCTAGATTGAATCCTCTCATCTGGATTAATGGGACTGTCCTCTGGGTTCCCAAAAACTGTGTTTATAACCATTTACAGGCAGGGATCCCTCAGCTGCAAATGTCTAAGCCCAACTTAAATTAAGGGGATTTGGGGAACTTTACCAACTCATGTATCTGACATTAGGAGTGGGATGAGCTTCAAGCACAGCTGGATCCAGGGTCTGAGACAAATACTGTCGGTTTCATTAGTTTCCTCCGTCTGTCTCTCTACATCTCCCCACCTCTTAGTTCTGTCCTTTTCTGCAGGTCCTCTTCTATGCAGCTTGGAACAATGACTGCCATCTATACATAATCCCAGGGGAAAACAGGGCCCCCTCTCTCTCAGCACACAAATGTCCCTCCCAGGGAGGCATCACTGTCTTGGCTTCTGCCCTGCCCATCACTGGGGAGATTAAAGTTCTCCTTCACCGGCCACCCTAGGTCACAGGCCCGACCCAGCACTGAGGAGGCAGGGCGCTTCAGGCCAGCTTCAGGAGGACCCACAGCATGGGGGAGGGGATGCCCAAAGAAACATGCTCAACAGACCAAAATCACACGTGCCACAGCCCTCTGAAGCCTGGGGGTCCTGCTCCCCCCTGGTGTTTTCCTTTACCTGTTTATACCGTTAGCTGTCACTAAGTATCTCTGATTCTGTTACTGAACACATACTTTTCATTCATTCATTGAACAGATACTGACCAAATGCCTACAGTGGGCCCGACGCTGGGCTGGGCACTTAGTCAGACCCTTATTCCTCACAACCGCCCTGCAGGCTGGGTGCACGCATCACCCCAACACCAAAGATGGAGGAAGTGAGGCTCAGAGACGCCATGTGACACACAGCTGGGGTAAATTAAAGGCAGAATTCAAAGCAAAGGCCATTTGACTTGAAAGACTAGCGTCTTCCCGCTCCCCTGGGGGAGCTTAGTTTGGCCAGAGATTCAGTCTCGTTCACCTTTGCTCCAAGCCCAGCATCTAGCCCGTGGCCAGTCACCTAGCAGGGGCTCAGTAAACGTTAGGCAAACGTGGGAGTGAGTAAATGAAGGGCTGTCACTCCTCCAAGACGCTATGCTCCTCTTCTGAGATATTGAGAAAGGAGTTGGAGCCGACACTGTGGGACCACCCCCCTCCGCCGCCCCGGCCCCAAGAGCAACTTAGAGTGACGAGTGATGGAGGGGAGAAGAGGGCATAATGGCTGTGTCTCGATTTCGCTGAGATCCTCTCACTTATTCTGGGGAACGTAGTGGTAAGGACTGAGTTATGCCCCCTTTATTCATATGTTGAAATCCCAGCCCCCAGTACCTGAGAATGTGGCCGTATTTGGAGATGGGGTCTTTACAGAGGCAAGAGGCAGTCCAGTCAAAATGAGGTCATGAGGGTGGGCTTAATCCATATGACTGGTGTCCTTATACAAAGGGGAAATGTGGACACAGAGATACCTTTAGACGGGAGAAGATGGAAAGAGACATGGGGAGAAGGTGGCCATCTATAAGCCAAGGAGAGAGGCCTGGGCCAGATCATCCCTCAAAGCCAACCCTGTAGCTACCCTGATCTTGAACTTCCAGCCTCCAAACCGTGAGACAATAAACTTCTGCTGATTAAGACAACCACTCTGTGCTACTTTGTTATGTCAAATTAGCCTAGGAAACTCTATACATAGACTATGAGTGTGTGCCTACACACACACACACACACACACACACACACACACACACACACACACA
>NW_021703780.1:84246911-84259477 GCF_005190385.1 Monodon monoceros
ACACACACACACACACACACACACACACACACACACACACACACACAGTTTTTCATTAAAAAGAAAAAGCCCCTAGTGAAACAATGAAACAATAATGGACACTTAGCAAGTAAATCAAATTTCATTTATAGTCATCACACCCTCCCCCAACATCATTAGAATTAATGGGCCCCATTTAAAGGAAGTAGAAGAAAAAAACCCCAAAACTTTCTCATCTTCCAGCTTCTACATAAAAGTTTCACTCAGGGGAAACCACCATATGAAATCCAATTTTATTTGGGTTTTACTTGGAAACAGCCTCACCGGAATGCAGCAGTGCAGCAAGAAAGAGACAAAGATGGCCTGGAACCCATTTGTGTGCAGCTGTCCCACAGGGAGCCTAGGCAGCAAGCCAGGAGCTGCAGAGGCAGAGAAAGCCCACGAGGGCCACCAACCACCCCAGTTTGCCCGGGATGAGGGTCTTCCGGGCTGTGGCACTTTCAGTGCTAAACCTGGGCTGGTCCTGGGCAAATGGGATGGTTGGGCTCCTTCCAGTCCTTCGCAGGACTGGCAGCTTCTGGAAAGAGGCTCTGGAGTCAGCCGGCCTGTGCTGGGACCCCAAGGCCCTGCTTCACGGCAGGGCAAACTATCCAACGTGTCTGAGCCTCCCTTTCCTTACCTGTAAGGTGGAGATGGTAATAGTTGCCTCAGAGAGGTAGTGAGAGACAAGGCAGTAGCCTCTAGCTGCACCTATGGTGAGCAGTTGTGTCTGAGCTCTCGCCCACCTGCAGGGCCCACGCCCCTCTCATGCAAAGCCAAGCATCCTTCTGCTTTAGGCTCCAGGGCTTTGCATGCTGCAGGAACTTGCTTGGCCAGGACTGAAGCACGGGCCAGAACGGCAGAGGACTCAATGGCCCTGGGTGCAACCTTCCACCAACCAAGTTCAAAAGCAGTAGATGAGAGCTCTAACCTCCTTGCCTTCCAGGGGCTATGTTTTGGAGGTGTTTCTGTGCTTCTCAGAGGCCCCACTGCAATATGGCTCTGGGGCTTACAGCAGCACACTTGAGAAACCCCCTTATCCTGGCTTGATCTCCTTCTCCATGTCACTCTCCCCCCATCCCATCCTCACCCCTGCTTCTGGAGATCACCTCTCAAAGAAATCCCCTGCACCCAAATCCTTGCCTCAGGCTCTGCTTTCAGCAGACCCCACACTTAGAAAGATACAAAAAAAAAATCACAAGAAGGCTTAGCAAATGCAAGTAGGCATTAAAAAATACCCATGGATATTATTATTCATCTGGGGTCTAGAGCTGAGGAGGGCTGGGAAATCTTGCTTCTAAGGTGAGCCATCTCAGGGACCTGGCTGGTTTCCAAAGGGTTGGATATTCTTTCAGTGACAGACCTAAAAACGGACTGAGTCCTCCAGCAGAATGCTGTCACTTGGGTAAGCCAAAATGTGTTCGAAAAGGAGATGCCTGGTAGAGCTTGAGGCATTTCATCAGGTCAGATGAGAAATCTTTCCCCTTCAAAATGTATAGAACTGTTAAGCGTGTAAAACTACAAACCTTCCCCTGTAGGTTTTTACATCCTCCATGTAAGGCTGGGGGAAGGAAACAAAGAAGTCTACACAACAGCCAGACACAAGGGTGTGCTACTTCCAGTGGACAGAAGGATTTTTATTGTACCCTTCCGATGTTCATTTAGCTTTTTATACAAATGGCTATAGGCAAGCGACCTTACAAGAGAAAACGTTTCTGAGATTTGCAATGAGAAAAGCCTTTTGACATTAACTAAAGACTGAAGTACGCGGGTTGGAAATGGTTCCAGGGTGTTTGGAAACCTTGCTACACTAGCTCCAGAATCAGATGGGATTCAAAAGGAACAACACAATGGTTTTCCACAAATGGCCATTTAAATATAAACCGTTTACCAGAAGTACTTCCGCCCACCATTTCTCCAGATGCAGAGTCAAGAGTATTTTAAATTCAAGCGCTTGAACTGTGGCTTGATTCGTATTAGCTATTAAATGATGGTGAGCACTGCCTAAGCTCTCCGGCCAGCAACGAAGAGCCATCTCGAAGGGGGGTTGCCAAGGACTTGAGGGGTCAGAGACCAAGGGGGTTCACCTCCTAGAACCTTGAAACAGATGGAGGAAGAACTTTTTAAAAGCCCGGGGACCGGGACCCTTAAAACAGTACTTCCCAAACTTTCATGTACATTTGAATACTCTGGGGAAGCTTTTAAAAAATGCAGATTCTGATCCAAGGGGTCTGGGTTAGGGCCTGGGAGTCTGCATTTCTAACAGCCTCCCAAGGTGATGCTGATGGCTGCCTGACCACACTTGGAGTAGTAAAACTTTCAAGACAAGGGGCTGTATAACTGACTCCCTGTAGTCAAGATGTCTGGGCCAGAAGTTTGGTTCCCCTGCTGGAAGCTTGTTAAAGCTGTCAAATCACCACTCAAGGTCTGTGTGAGACAGCCATCAGGGAGGGGTTGGAGGTGGGGGGAGGGGGGAGGGAGGAAGAGAGAGAAGAGAGAGAGAGACAGAGAGAGAGGGAAAGACCATATGTCACCCTTTCTCCTTCAGTGAAATCAGAGAACAGAGCTAATTTCTCCTGCTACTATTATGATTTCCCTACTGAGAGATGCTTTCATAAAATAAATACATTCTTAGTGACCATTTCCTAAGTAAACTGTCAGCACCCAGCCCCTGTTAGCAAGAGAACCGGGAAGTGTTAGTCCTGGAAGGACCCCTAGAGATCAATTTATCCAATTCCCCCCAAGTATAGGGTCTAGAAAGCACGCTTCAGGGGAATCAGACTACTGAGGAAAACCTTTCAAATGAAACCATTACGAGAGGAGTCTCAGCCTACCCATCTTGGGGTATAAATATGGATCGTTTTTACTTTTGCAATTGCTGCTACAGCCAGTGCTGTGGACACCCATCTCCAGCTGGCCCTGCTGCCCCAAGTGGTAAAGGATTCCTTAAATGACTTTGAACCTCATTCGGTAACTTTGCCATCACTCCTGATCATTAACTCAGCCTCACTTTGCATCGTAAGGCTTAGCCCTACTCACTGTCAAACTTGATCTGGCATTTCACAGGGGCACTAAGAGTGGTCTCGGGGAGGGTGGTCTGCGTGTGGCCAGGGAGGCTGTTCTCCCCTTTCACACAGCCTGTGGGTGACGGGGAGTGAGGAGGAAACAGGCTCCCTTTCCCGTCGCAGCCTGGCGGAGGTTGTGGTCCTTTACTTCGTTGTTGTTTCCGGGTTCTCTGTAGGGCGATTCCGAAAGCTCGTTCTTGGGGAAGCGTCTTGGTGGACGTTTTGAAACATGCCCACAGGTTCTGTAGTTTATATTTTCCACTTAAACGTAGGCCAGTCTGAGTGACTTATTTCTCATGACCAGAGTGCTGCAGGAATAGTGCCGTGTAACTTCCGGCCTAGGGTAGAAAAGGGATCCGAATTCCAGCTGGCTCTGTCCCGGGGACACTGGTCCTGGGACCCATTACTATGCTGTGAGGAAGGTCTGCAGCTGCCGGAAAGGTCACGTGCAGGTGGACCAGCTGACAGCCCCCGTGAAGGCCCCAGCCAAGCAACCAGGGCCCACAGGCAGATGAGTCAGCCCGGGACCCCCTCAGCAGATGCCTGCCCTGGCCTTGGAGCCCCCCTTGCTGAGAATCAGTGGATCAAAGATGAGCTGTCCTTGCTGAGAACTGCACAAACCATAGATTCATGAACAAAATAAATCCTGTTGTTTTGTTAAGCTCCCCAGTGCTGTCTACACAACACTAGAAAACCACAGCAATACTCTTCGGAAGGCCCAGTGGAGATCTCCCTGCTACGCAGACGCCGGCACAGGTGGCGATCCAGCCCAGGCTCAATTTCCTCCTTCGCCCACCCCAGGTTCTGCTTTGGTCCATCTGCTTCATAGCTTCTTGCTGTGAGATCCTTGCACCCAGAGGGTGAGCCTCCTGGTGGGAGCAGCCCAGCTACCTTCACCCGTGTCACTGGTCCATAGGGCTTACAACGTTTGGGCAGCTATAACAAAGTCCCATAGACTCGGTGACGTACAAACGACAGAAATTTATTTCTCACAGTTCTGGAGCCTGGAGGTCCAAGATCAGGGTGTCAGCATGGTCCAGTGATGACCCTCTTCCAGGTCGCAGACATCTTATGGTACCCTCACATGGCGGAAGGGGCGAGGGAGCTCTTGGAGTCTCTTTTACAAGAATACTAATCTCATTCATGAAGGCTCTGCCCTCATGACCTAATCACCTCCCAGAGGCCCCACCTCCTAATACCATCATCACCTTGGGGGTAGAATTTCAACATATGAATTTGGGGGAGACACAAACATTCAGGCCAGAGCACCACAGGAGACTGACATATCCTTGCGGGGTGCAGAGCTGGGCCCGCAGGCTACCCCATCTTTTTCCTAACAGTCACTGTCTCTCATCTGCCACCTCCTTCCTGCCCCTTTCTTCACACCCAGAAGCTCCTGGGCTGGAACCTGACCACTTCCGGCTAAAGAGACCATCAACAGTCCCCGACTATTTCCATCCCGTTGATCTTATAAGAGGTGGAGGGAACAAAAGGTAAGGTGGTTTCTGTTCCCCACTCTTTGGTCCCAAAAGGTTTCTGTCTTCTTCACTCTGCTTGTCTATTCATGGGTAGGAATGGTAGAGCGCGGCCCAGAGTGGGGATTCTGCCAAAATGTCACTACCTACGAGCCCCGCAGGGAGGCGGCCGGTCCCAGTAGTTGATGGTTTCAGAATCTGGACTGAGGCAGACTAAACACCATGGCTGCCACGTACCGCTGTGCACGCTGGGCACTGCACAGCTCTAGGGCAGAGCTCTACAAACTTTCACTGAAGCTAACCGTACAGTAAATATGTTAAGCTGTGCAGACCACACGGACTCCGTCTCAGCTACTCAACTCTGCTGTTGTAGTACGAAAGCAGCAGCAAACAACAAGTAAATGAATGGGTAGAGCTATGTTCCAATAAAACTCTACTTATTAAAACCGATAACAGTGAGCCGATTTGGCCCAAGGCCACAGTTTGCCCTCCTTCCCTCTAGGGGATTCTGTTCACAAAACTCAACATGCACAGCCCTAAGCTGGGGCCCTGCTTAGCACCGTCTGCTCTTTGGGCCTCAATTCTAGGATAACAGGAACCATCCCAATGACGGCTTAACACCATCCTGGTGGAGCGGTTTTCAGGGAGACAGCAGAATCGTCTGCGACGAGTCTGGAATCTTCCCTTCCCCTTAGGGAAATTTCTTGGGCGCTTTCCTCTTTAATTCATTGAAAAGAAGCCTTCTGCCCACCCACTGTGTGTCAGGCATTGTGCCCGGGGCTGGGAATGTAACGGACTACAGGTAGACACAGCCCTGGTCTTTAAGGAACTTGCAGAACTGTGGGGAAGACAGACTTTGAACAGGTCGTTATAAGTGGGATGAGTCTGATGTAAAGGGAAGCTTGGAACAACGGGAGCTCACACAGGGGAAGGCAAGGCCATCTCATGGGTCAGGAGGAAGCTGAAGTCTAAAAGATGAGGAATTAGCCAGGCAGAGCTGAGGGCCAAGTGTCGCAGACAGAGGGACCAGCATGTGCAAAGTGGGTGGACGGCATGTGTGAGGGAGGGAGAACCTGCGGTCCTCTTAATCCACGGCTGTGTCTCTCCCAGTCTATCTTCTTCTATTTTTATTTTAAGAATATATTTCTATTGTTGGCACACTATATATATATATTTTATTTATGGCTGTGTTGGGTCTTCGTTTCTGTGCTAGGGCTTTCTATAGTTGTGGCAAGCGGGGGCCACTCTTCATTCCGGTGAGCGGGCCTCTCAGTATCCCAGCCTCTCTTGTTGCGGAGCACAGGCTCCGGACGCGCAGGCTCAGTAATTGTGGCTCACGGGCCCAGTTGCTCCACAGCATGTGGGATCTTCCCAGACCAGGGCTCGAACCTGTGTCCCCTGCACTGGCAGGCAGATTCTCAACCACTGCACCACCAGGGAAGCCCCCTGGTCTATCTTTGACCTGCTGTAGACAATCAAGACCAAGACCGTAACCTAGGATCTCTCACCTAGCCTTCATATCTGTACTACTTGGTCACATGGCTTTACAATGGTGGAACTATTTGCTAATTGGAAAGTCAAGGGATTTCCAACAAAATCTGAGTCTTTGGCTTCCCGAAAAAGTCCTGGCTGGACCTGACTCCCACAAAGTGATAACTAGCTTAGAGCCACTGGCAGCTGCCCCCTTAGGTGGGACGCTTGCTCCCCATTTTGTCCCAGTCCCCACCACTCCCAATTGCCTCATACCAGATCAGACGCACTCATTTATATTATCTGCTGACCGATGCAGACATTTGAGTTTGTGATTATCTGACCCAGGCAAGTCTCATGCCACAAAGAGATGTTTATTCAAGACAGTGACAAAGGAATCGTTTATGGTGACCCCGCTCTCCAAAAACAAATGGGCACCGTGATGGAGATTAATCCAATCCCCATCGCCCAATCTGCTGAATTCCCCAGGTTACACCAAGAGAGGAAATCTCTCGGCAGACTCCTTGCAGAAGCCCTGCTGGGGTTTGAGGACGGCAAAGGAAAGCTCTGGAGAGAGGGGCTGAGCTGGAGATAGGCTCCAAAGGATGCCTTTCCCGCCCCCCCCCCCCCAATCAGATCAGGGCTCTTCCTCTCCAGAAGATCAAGGTGGTGGTTGGAGGCTTGTCTCCAGGGAGGAATTTTTCAAAGTCAGTGCCAAAGAAGGATTCAAGACCTAAACCATGCTGATAAGAGTTTCAGGAACGAACAACCTGAATGTCAGAAACATGAGTTGTTTTAGGTCCACTGCCCCACAGGTGGAACCCGAGTGGACGGGCTGATCAGAGGCGTGCCTGCTCCCGGAATAACCTGTAAGGGGGCTTAACAGATGGAGAATCAGGCAAGAGTGTGAACTTGTAAGCTGGGACAAAGTCTCCCAGGGGCAGCTTTGGGCTGGTCCTGCAGGGGTGCTCTGGGCTCTAACATAGCCTCGAGCCGCCCCAACTAGGACAACATACTGGTCCCTGGTCCAGGGTTGCCCTGGGGGAAATAAACTGCAAGGCATTTTCGGCTCTGCTTGTGGACACGTTAGGCCCTGTAGCTGGAGGGCAGTCCTCTACAGAAGGGCCACAGGTACCATTAGAAGTGAAAGCTCACTGAAAGCAGGGGTGGGTCAGAAACAGGAATCGGGGATCTAGATGGAGCCTGCCGTCATCTGCTACTTGCACTTCGAAATGATTTACAGAGTGAAAAACGTTTCTGGTCTACAGAACTTTTCAGTGCCTTTAGTGTGATCACTATCATCCCTGTGGAAAAGGATATAATATATAGCAATTCCTGAACCCATGTGACTATGAGACTCTTTTTCTGGAATTTCTGTATGTCCCAGCTGGGGGAAATACCACTCTTAGGCACTTGCATGGTGGGAAAAGGAAGGCAGGAAAGGGTTACTCTTGGCCTCAACTGAATGCTGTCCTAATGTCTTTGGAAAACCCAGGGAAGCCAGGAGCATTCCCTACCCACCACGACCTCTCGGCCGCATCCTGGATGCTGAGTGTCGGGTGCCCACAGAACTGACACCGCAGGGACAGGCCTACAGAGTCAGACTCCTCCAGGGCCCCCTGAGGGCCTTCCAAAGGCCTGAGGGCCCCTTCCAAGGGTGGCCCTTTCAAACCTCTTCCCATTCTTAGAGACCATGACATCCTTCCCTGACTTCTAGAGTCAACATTCTTGACCAACCTTTCACATGGACGTCAAGTCAACTATCCACCTCCATTTCTCACTACCCCACAAGATTCTCTCTCCAGAACTAATGACACTTGTAAACTAAATTTGTTACAGCAGGTAGTGACTTGGCTCTCTTGTTTAGCTCCTGCAGTGTTCCTAATTTTTCATGCGACTGCGTTTGCATCAGTCAGACCAGGCTGGGAGCTCTCACTGCTGTATTGAGTGCAGTTATTCAGACCAGCAAAGGAACTGGGGAGGGTGAGCCAGTAGGGACCCAGGTGTGAACAGCCCTTTCCTTTTGAACCATAACGTGGGCCATCCCTCCCATGCCTGCCCCTGGATGGGGGCGCTCTGTCTTAATTGCTGGTGTCTAGGGCTGAGCCGTATTTCTCCTTGCTTATGTGAGATAGTAAATGGCATTCAAGAAATAACCCTGAGTCTTAAAGCCACTCCAGATGAAATGCTGCTCTGGCAGGAGGGCAACTTCTGGATAAGTCCATCCATTACATTTACTGAGGCCCTTCTGTGTGCCGGCCACTGAGGTTGGAGTGAGGCCAGCATTTCTGTTGCCAGCTCACTCCTGCCGTTTGAGTTCTACCTCTAACTGTTACTGGGTGTGGACCTGGGGCAAGGCAGTCGAGCCTGAGCCTCAGACCCCTGACCTGTAAAATGGGTGCAATAAATAAATAGCTTTTACATCAAGGTGACTCATGATGAAACATGCACTTAAGGCACTCAGTACCGTGTCTGAACCATACTGAGTGTTCAACAGATGTCTCTCTCTATACAATAATAATAATAAAAGTCTGCAGACACTGGAATTCTGCCTTCACCCAACTTTACAGTTGTCCTACGATGGATGCCAGGAAGAATTATCCCGGGAACCCTTTCTTTTCCCTCCTGTTTGCTTTCCCTCCTCATCTCCTTCCCTCTCTTATTCCCTTCCAGTCTCTCCCTGTTTATGGTGTTTTTACAAATCCCCTGTGGAGCACCCCTAAAACACAGATCCTCCATGCCAACCTAGAAATCCTGGGCTATAGAGGGGCTCCGGGATCTGTATTTGTAACCGACCGCCTCATGTAACTGTGTTGTGGGCAGTACAGGAACTGCCACGTGCTTGTAACTATGTAACAAGAGCTTGGGGCATGGGGGAGGGCTGGTTTGTAGCATGTGCTACAAATACTCCCACCGTGGCCAACGTCAGCCATCCACGCGCTGACCGGCTGAATGCAGAGCTGAGGAAGGTGTTCAGGAGAACAGCCCTAGACAACACTGCAGATACGAGGGGTATGCAACCCCCACAACAGGGAGAATAGCCACAAGAAGTAAACTAATCAGGAAGTGATGAGTAGTATTTATTGCCTTGGTTTTTAACGTAACTTATTTCGTTGTACATTTATATCGTTTAATATTTAATGTTTGTGTTTGACAGCTGGCTTGCAAAGTCCTTGAAAATTTAACAATCAGTTCTTGCGAGTGGGTATAAGCCAGTCCAGCAGAGTGAGACAGGGACCAGAGGTGAAGAACTCTGCCTACAAGATTTGGAGGAATATTCTAATCCTGCTCTCCCTAACAAAATGTGCACATTTGCAAATTTTTCCCAAAATTCTTGCAGAATTTAAAGACATCTCAAAGCCTAGCATGGATTTTAGAGGGATCCCTGTTCCCCCCGCAATTCGTCCTGGGCTCTCAGAGCATCCCAAGGGCCGGTGGGAGGAGGGAGGGAAGGATCAACATTGTTCGGGAAAAGGAATTTCACAGCCCTGTCGCTTTTCCCGTCCTCAGCCTCTGCCACCCTTGCCTCATGCCTCAAAGTGATGAAGGGTGCCGCCACCACCGGCTTCGAGAAGCTCTACGTCCCTGTCAGCTTCAAGCTCTTAACCTCCCTCTGGAGCTACTGGGGCTCACCCGAGTGGTCCTATCTTATCAGACGCTGGTGACAGCCACAGCGAGTCAAGAGAGGAAACAGAGGTGTCTTATCTCCTGTGCTTGCATCCGGTGGGAAGGCGAGCTGTTTTCCCTTGGCAGAGGGCACAGACTCGTGTCACCACGCTTGGTTGGGAACAAGAGAGATCAATTAACCGCCCTCAGCAGACTTGAAGCCTTAGAGTGTCACGGGCCGACAGGAGCACAGGAGCTAAGAGAAGCAAACAGGAACCGATGCTCCACGCTTTAGAACCATTAGCACGCTAAATCCGGGGAAGGTGGATGCAACGATCATCCTCGTCGTACAGAAGAGGAACCAGAGGCTCAAAAATTTAACTGGCCTAGGACAGCACACACGACGGTACAGCCAGGATGCAAAGGCAGGTCTGTCTGACTCCAGAACCAGGCTCTTCACTTTTCTGCTATTGTCCTGACGTTTAATCCTCACAACAGCCCTTGCCCCCGTTTTACGGATGAGGAAGCTGGATAATCACTTCACCGCTCAGAGCCTCAGGAGAGGCAGCCAGGACTCTGTAAGCCTCTCTCCAACCTTAATGACTCCCCAGCGAGGGGTTTGCTGCCTTTAAAAGACTGCATTTCTGGGAGGGCAGAAAGAACAGGAGGAGGAAGGGAGAGACGCTCGGGGCTGGAGAATCATGTGCGTAGAAGAGCAGCGAAGGCGTGAGCGGCAGCCTGCACGCTTGGCAGCCAGGCTCTTGCTTACTTCCTGGTTGGGGGACAGTCTGAGGGGGAGGGAAGAGAGCAGAGCAATAATAACTCCCAGGCACTGGGGCGAAGTTCACTGGATTTCTAGAGATGAGGTCATGAGAGCTGCTCCCCTTTGTTCTCATGGCAGGGAGGCCAACACCCCTCCCAATCCCCAGCTCCAGTTTCACTAGGAATTAGGGGGTGGGAGAGAATGTCAAACAGATGGGTGATGGTAGCTGCAGTTACCATCGCGGTCCTCCATTATTCAGACGGTTACCCAGTGGTAACCATGGCAACTGGTCCTGGGATCAGTCATTGAAGAAGATGTTTATCCCACCCAGTGGGCAGGGCTGAGAGATACCAGGCCACACCAGGCCGTCCCCCCAGGGAGACGATTCCAGGCCCACAGCTGCCTTGCACATGTGGGTCTCCACCTCTCCATTCCAGGCTTCCTTCTATCCAATGTCTGTTCTAACACGTGGACAAAACTCGGGTAAGTCACCTAATTGTCCTGAGCCACGGACTGCTCATCTGTTGGCAGCAAGCATTCGGTCACCATCACCGCCATCATCCCAATCACCATCACTGCAGAATGGGCAGCAAGACTCATGAAGAAATGTGTCACACAGATCTGGAGTGGAACCCCTGTCACTGGACCATCTCCTCTGTACCTGTACAATGTGAGCCCACAGCGCTGTCACGGTTGTCGTGATATCTGAACACTGAATATGTCTTAGCTTGGATTTCCCTGAGAGCAGAGTCTGACACAGGATCTGGGTACAGGTCATTTATTTGGGAGGTGATCCCGGAAGCACAAGTCGGGGGACTGAGAAAGTGATGGGACACAGAAGGGGGAGTGCAAATAGTGAGCAGGTGACCACTGAGCACACCTGGGAGAAGCGTGGAGACCATGCCTTCGAATCGTCCCACAGAGGGATGGGGAAGTTGGGGTATTTACTAACAACTGCCACCCCACTGGATGGAGAGGCCTCGGGCAGAGAGATGCCAGTTTCAGGTGGGAGACACAGGTGAACGCAGAGGTGGGCAAGAGGGGATGGGGGACGGATCAAGAGCTACAACAGAAAGCCCCCAGACTATGCTGGCACACAGTACGTGCTCAAGCAATACATGTGTCTGGCCCTTCCCACAAAGCAGTGATCTGTTCCCACTCTGACTTCTGCTCACACGTAGATCTTTTTACTTTCTAGAAGCCTCTCCTATTTCCATGAGATTAGCCTAGTGCAGAGAGCCTGGACATTGGCCTCTTTGGCCTAAGTCCGTCTGGGTATGAGGACCAGCTCTGCATCTTTTATGAGCTGTGAGGCCTTGGGCAAGTGTTCGGTGCCGGTGCCTCTCGGCTTTTATCTGCTCATCTGTAAAAGGGGACAATAACAGGACTCACCTCATTGGGTAACGGGGATGAGAAATAAATAAGATAACGTGAGAGGGATTGGCAAAATGTTTCTGTAAAGGGCCCAATAGTAAATATTTGAGGCTCTGCACACCGTTTGGTCTCTGCCGCAACTATCCAACTCTGCCACTGCGCCATGGTGACAGCTGTGACAATATGCAGACAAGTGGGTGTGGCTGGATTCCAATAATACCTCAGTCACCAAAACAGGAAGTGGCCAGATTTGGCCAGGCCTCCGTAGTTTGCCGTCCCCTGACATAAAGCACAGAGCACAGTGCCTGGCATGTAGTAGGTCCTCAACAGGAGGGAGCTGCAACTGTTGCCACAGTTTCGAGGGAACTGAAGCCAACAGCTCACCACAGCCTAGGTAAGTTTCAACATCACCCTCTTCCTTGTCGCTTATCAGCCGTTGAAAGCCTGGATCCTTGCTACTCAGTGTGGTCCACACACCAGCAACATCACCACACCTTGGCATTGGTTAGAAATGCAGACTCTCGACTATGAAGGATAGTATGCAGGATCCTTAAAAAACTAAAAGCAGAGTTACCATATGATCCAGGGATCCCACTCCTGGGCACACATGCAGACAAAACTCTAATTCGAAATGATATGTGCACCCCAATGTTCACTGTAGCACTATTTACAACAGCCAAGACATGAAAGCAACCTAAATGTCCATTGACAGATAAATGGATAAAGAAGATGTGGTGTATGTATATGTACACACACACACACACACACACACACACACACACACACACACACACA
>NW_021703780.1:84259487-84331987 GCF_005190385.1 Monodon monoceros
ACACACACACACACACACACACACACACACACACACACACACACACACTGGAATATTACTCAGCCATAAAAAAGAATGAAATAATGCCATCTGCAGCAACATGGATGAACCAAGAGATTATCATACTAAGTGAAGTAAGCCAGACAGAGAAAAACAAGTATCATATGATATCACTTATATGTGGAATCTAAAAAAGGATGCAAATGAACTTATTTACAAAACAGAAATAGACCGACAGACATAGAAAACAAACTTACGGTTATCAAAGGGGAAGGGGGGGTATATAAATTAGGAGTTTAGGATTAACAGATACACACTATTATCTATAAAATAGATAACCAACAAGGACCTACTGTATAGAACAGGGAACTATACTCATTATGTTGTAATAACCTATAAGGGAAAAGAATCTGAAAAAGAATATATATAACTGAATCACTTTGCTGTACACCTGAAACTAACACAACATTGTAAACCAGCTATACTTCAATTAAAAAAAAAAAAAGAAAGAAATGTAGACACTCAGTCTTCATCCCAGACCAACCAAGTCAGAATCTGCATTTGAACAGGATCCCAGTTGCTACCAGTGCACATTACAGCCAAAGAGCCGCTGTCGTCATCAATCACCAGCCTGCCCTGCCCATCCACCCAAGGCTTGCTCTGTCCCAGCCTCAGAGCCAGTTCCCCCGGCTGGCTCACCACCCACACCCTGTTCTCACTTTTAATCCAGGTCACCTTTTTTTTTTTTTTAACCTCCAACCCAGGCACAGTCACCAGCCACAGTCCCACACCCCCATGGCCAGCAGATTCCCGACATGTGGTCCCCTGGATTCTGCCCACAGAGATGTCTGCAGTGCTTTTGCTCAGCCAGGTCCCCTGTCTCTTTATTCTCCTCTCTCCTCCCCTCTCGGCGCTCCCTCTGCCCCAGGCTCTTCCATGAAGAGATCTTCTAACTGAAGTGTCCTGCCACGGCACTGGCCAGCACTGCACTACCCTGTGCTGTAGCCACTTGCCACCAGTGGTGACTGAACCTTTGGAAGGTACTCCTCGAAACTGAGATGTGCTTGATGTGTAAAATATACACTGGGTTTCGAAAGACTTAGTAGACAAAAGAGAACATACAATATCCCATTAATCCTTTTTTAGTGTCTGCTACCTGTGGCAATGATATTCAGATATATTCGGTAAGGAAAGTATTTTTAAAATTAATTTCACCTGTTTCTTTTTTAATGGAGCTACCAGCAAATTTTAGTGACTGATGTGACTTGCTTTATAGTGGATACCACCGGTCTGGTGGGACAGGGGAGAGATTCAGAATGCCGGTACCAGGGGACAACTGCCTATTTTCTGCTAAAGAGGAAGTTATTCTGACACTTAAAAATGGTAAGGAAGGGTTTGTTCAAGATGATCGCAAAACGGGAGAGCAATAGGGGAGAGAGATTGGGCTCACGTGGAATACACCTAGCACTAGCTCAGATTTACAGTCAATGAACAGAGTGAAGGGGTTTGTGGGTGGAAAATTATTAAGAGGAGACATTAAGTACAGGAACGATTCTTGGTAAACAGACCACACAGGATTCCTGCTAAAGGCAGATCGAGGACTTAATGAAGTTGGAACTTGATCAGATATTAAGGGTGATCAGCTATCAAGGTGGGCCGGGGGATTCTCTCTAAATGGACTCAGCAGGATTCATTGCCAAGACTGGGCTGGACAGACTCAAGAAGTCTGGTCAAGGAGAGAGTCTGTCAGTTCAAATCCCAGCATTGTCACTGTGCAGCTGTGTGGCCTTGTTGAAACTGGAGAACTTCTCTGTGCCTCATCTAGCAAATGGTGATCTTGCAAGTATGCACTTCTAGGGTTGCTGTGAGGGTTACGTGAGAGGATGTGTTAAGCTCTTAGCACTTTGCCTGGCATGTAATAAGCTCTCAAATTAGAACTTTGATTACTGTCCTTTCCTCCATGACCTAACAACACACAGCAGACCACAGATGTTTGCAAGGGCGGGTTCTGAGACCTCCAGGAATCCTGGATTGCGAGCGCTGGAAGTGATGACACTGATTCCTGGCTCTGCCCTGAGTCACATGCCTTCCAAAGAGTCTTGAGCACCCTGTCCCATTCTCTTCCCACAAGCTGATGGTCATTTCCACATTCTCTGAAATTCTCTTCCTAACCACATGGCCATTTTCACCAGGAAACGAAACTTCTCCCGTATCATGAGGTCCACAACACTAGGATGCTGGCGGTCATCTCCGGCCCTGCCCCAGCTAAGAGACGCCCCCTCGCTGTAAACAGCCCAGAGACATGCACTGTTCAAATCTGTGCCTCATCAAAATGACAAATGGCCGGGGGTCACAGACCTTTGGATCCTACAGAGTTAATTTGCATATGCCAAGGTATAGTGGACTTAAATCTTTCTTTCTTTCTTCCTCCCTCCCTCCCTTTCTCTCTATTTTTTCTCTCCCTTTCTCTCTTTCTCTCCCCCCTCCCTCTCCACACCCTCCATCCAATTTGAAAACTTGGAAACCCCAGTGTGAGCCGATTACAAGGAAACGTTTGTCATGAGCAGACACTGCAGGCCAGGACCAGTGGCCAAAGCTGGGCCATTAAACATGCGTCACTGTTGGGACGGCCAGCCTAAATCTCCAATGAGGAGATTCAGAATTCTCCAGAGAGAAAAGAAACCCATTTCTTGGCCAGCAATCTAGCCCATCCTATTAGAGAGGCCTTAAAAACACATCGAAACAAAGGCAGCTGAGTAGACACCCAGGCTCTCCTGGGTAAAGTCAGCTCCATTTATTGGACCCAGATGGAAATTTTGTTCAAAGGTCAGGCTCTTATCATGGGGGAAAGGTTTCTCTGAGAGATCCTGTGCCCAGAAGGGACCTCAAGTAAACCAAAAATGGCAAAGAACTATGCCTTCTCGCCTCTGCCCCACCTCTCTAAACTTCCCCTTCCTTGAAGCTAGAACATTCAGACAGGTTGTTCCCTGATTATAATGCAGAAGAGAATCACCCAGAATGTCCGCTTAGAAAATGCAGGTTCCAGGGTCCTACTCCCGGGTTTAGAACGCTGAAATAGCACCCAGGGAATCTTTGTTTGAATAAAAAATTACCCAGAGGAGGTAGTAATTCTAGCAGACCTTCCTCCTTGGCCCCTGCAAAGCAGTAGAAATGCAGGTGCCTGGGGCTTGGCATCTGGCGGGGACACCCTCCTCTCTGTGCATCCCCGGGGGGTGGGGAGGGAGGTCTGAAGTCTGCAGAGAGAGTTCCTCCCCCAGCAAATGCCTGCTCAGGCCAGCGAAAAAGACAGTCTGAGTTTGCAGTTGTTTCTGGTATAAGGGCAAGAAATTTGTCTTGATCACACTTCACGAAACCGTTTTCTGCTGTTGTGACTTGCTTTACCATTGTCGTTGACTGTGGTGACCTGAATGGATCTGTCCCCATCCCTGCTGCTCCCACCCATTAACCTTTCCCAAGATCAGCCCTCCCAGGTCCCTATCCCCTTGGCCAGCAGGTCTGCACCCCGGTTGCACAGGGAATCACCTGCAGGCTTTTGTTTTAATGCCAATGCCCCGGCGCCATCCCAAACCAGGAAGTCAGAATCTCCAGGGAGGAGTGCAGCCCAGCAGCGGTGTCCTTTCCCCACTCCCTGGGTGATTCTAATATTTCGTATTCAGGGTTGATAACGTTTGTAGGTGGCTTCCTGCTGCGCCTGCACACTGGACTTTCCAGGGGAGCTTTGAAAACCCTGATGGTGCCCGAGTCCCACTCCAGAGAGCCTAAATTAATTGGTTTAGTGTTCTTGTCAGGCAGTGGGGTGTTTTAAAAATCTCACTCAGCTGACAACACTGACTAGGCCTTTCTGTGAGGGAAGTTCCAGCACAAACTCCTGCTGCAGCCATTATTAACTCGAGTCACATCTTCAGGCTCCTTTGGCGGGGCAGGAGTGAAGGTTTGGCCCCCAGACTCCATGATGCCAGAGGACAAGGAGGTCCTGCACTCACTTGGGTCTCCACACACGTTGGTTGACAAATGGGACTTTGCTCAGCCTCACTGCAAACCCTGTAGCTCAGTGGTTTGAAATCTTTAATGCAGTGCTACTCAAAGTGTGGTCCCACTGGGCTTCCCTGGTGGCGCAGCGGTTGAGAATCTGCCTGCCAATGCAGGGGACACGGGTTCGGGCCCTGGTCTGGGAGGATCCCACATGCCGCGGAGCAGCTAGGCCCGTGAGCCACAACTACTGAGCCTGCGCATCTGGAGCCTGTGCTCCGCAACAAGAGAGGCCGCGACAGTGAGAGGCCCGCGTACCGCGATGAAGAGGGGCCCCTGCTCGCCGCAACTAGAGAAAGCCCTCGCACAGAAACGAAGACCCAACACAGCCAAAAATAAAATAAATTAATCAAAAAAAAAAAAAAAGTGTGGTCCCCGGACCAGGAGCAGTCACAGCAGCACCTGGGGAACTTGTTAGAAATACAAGGCTGCAGTTCCCACCGCAGACCTACTGAATCAGGGGTGGCTGCTGAGGGAAGGCCCCGTTCTCTGTGTTTAGCAAGCTCTCTGGGTGATTCTGATGCACGTTCAAGCTTGGGAAACACCACTTTGGCGTGCACAGGAATCTCTCACGAAGCTGTATTAAAATGCAAGATTCCAACACTCACTCTCCAAACGTTGAATCCTGGAGGTCTGGAGTTCAGGACCCAGGAATCCATGTGATTCGCCAGTACTCTGGAATAAAAATGGCTCCAGGGCTCAACTTTGAGAAACCCTGTAGAAGCTGACTACCCACAGGGCCCTGCACTCCATCTGGTGACATTTCCCACAGGTCCGCAAGGACTCCTGTCTTCTCTCCCAGGCTCAAGCTCCCCCTCAAAAGCTTCTAGAATCTTAAGCCCTCGCCACTTTCAGACCTGCCCTAGAAAATGGGCTGAACCAATCCACGGGCAGGGAAGGGCAGAACCAGCGGGCCGGCAGTAGGGGGGCGTCTGTTGTGGCTTTTGGGACCCGTGTGTGTATGAGGAGCTTTTCCACAGGTTCCAGAACGATGAAAACATCCAATTACTCCCAGACGTTGCCGGGCTGGATGTATTTATTTGTAATAATACTCCCAGGCACACACTTCCAGATGGACAGTCCCGAGGAGAATGATTTGTTTCCTCCCATCTTCCTCCACCACGCATTTTATGATTGCAGAGGGTCATGCTTGCCATGTGCTTCCCTCTCCTCTGTAAGTGTTTTTCCACGGGCTCGGCTCTTGGCAGCTCCCTTATTTACCGAGGAGAGAGCTCGCCGTCAGGGCTGGCTTCCTCCCAGCCTCCTCCGGAGCTCAGTGCTGGCAGCCGGCTAGAAGCACGGCCTCTGTCGCTGGCTCCAACTTCCAGGGCGTTATGCCCCTTGTGCTGGATTTCTGTTGTCTTGGAGGGGGCTCGCCTTTTCATTTGTTTCTCGGGCAGCCATGCTAATAAATGAGACACAGCTGAAGAGCTGTCTGGGCAACAATAGCTGCTCAGCCAATTTGTCTGGAGCACCTTTGTTATGAATCCTCTGAGCCCATTAACCCCTGAACCTGGGAGATGGTATCTCCCCAGGGATGAATTACCTTTATTTCCAGACATGTGTTTGCTCATTTAGCTCCCTATTCATAAAAGCAGCCCTATTTCAGCACTGTTTTCCAGAAAGGGAGGGGCAGAGCCTCCGCACTCAACAGGAAGGACGCGCAGTTCAGGAGCAGCTGGCCAGTGCCTCAGAGTGACAGCTGACACTTACGGAGCAGTTGCTACATGTCAGGCAGAATGCCAAGTGCTTTTTCATATGTTGTTGTTTAATCCTCACCTCAGTCCTGGGTGCAACCCTGAGCCCCATTTTTCAGAGGGGTGCGTGTAAAGCCCAGAGAGGTTAGCTACCTGCCCACTAGCACTCAGCCTCTAAGTGGTAGAGCTGGGATTCGAACCCGGGCACCTGCTTAATTTAAACCTGCTCTCTCACCATCTGGCAGAGCTTCTACCCTTGATCTTGTCTCACGTGGGATGGGGACAGGGGGAGGCATTTGGAGCACAGAAGCAAGAGTTCATTGGTCTCCAATGATCACTAGCAATGGCTTCACTCGGGGAAAAAAAACATGTATTGACAAAAGTGCCACATTTGACTATTTTTAATTTGAATGCTTATTTTAATCCAGAAATTTAATTTTAGTTGTACATTGTTTTATCATGTGGGCAAAGGGATGGAAAATTTTGGTTAATATTTCACAGCTCTGTCACCATTCAACCTGAATTGAGCTGTACCCATATATGCTCTTGAACATGGTAGGATGTGAGCAGGGCTCCTGCCAGCTTTGGGTGGTTTGTGCTCTGAAAATCTTAGAAGATGGAAGTGATTCATCTCCTAAAATTAGACTTCTGATTGTTAGGAGTTGTGTTAGTCTCATATAACAAAATTAAAATACCATAGTTTAAAATATAGTTTATTCTCTTACCCAAGTGTTTATTCTTTAACACAGTGTTCTCAACCCTAACACATCAAAATCACCAGAGGAGCTTTAAAAAAATCATGATGCCTAGGCTGCACCCTAAAAGACCAATTACATCAGCATCTCTGGGGATGACATCCAAGCACCAGTATTTTTCAAAGCTCCCCAGGTTATTCTAATGGGCTGCAGTTGGGAACCACTGCTCTAACATAAGGCAAATTCTAACATTATTCCAGTGATGATAGAGTGTCTCCACAAAGTCAACCCTGCTCCTTTCCCTCATTCTACACTTCTATTCCTAGGCCATTGGCCTAGACTTATTCTCAAGTCTACCACATGGTCCAAAGTAGCTGCTGAAGCTCCAGCCATCATATCTGCATTCCAGTTTTGAGGAAGGGAGAAGGAAGGGAAGGATCAAGTGATGTAATGCTTAGTAGCAATCAACTGAATTATGTCCTCTCAAATTCATACGTTGATGTGTTCATCTCCAGTGTGACTGTATTTGGATATAAGGCTTTTAGGAGGTAATTAAGGTTAAATGAGAGCATAAGGGTGGGGTCCTAATCTGAGAGGATTGCTGTCCTCAGAAAAAGAGGAAAAGTGCAAGAGCAAGAGTGAGAGAGAGATCTCTTTGTCTACATGTGAAGACACAGTGAGAAGGCAGAAGGCTGCAAGCCAGGAAGAGAGTTGCCACCAGAACACAGAATCAGCTGGCTCCTTGTACTTGGACTTCCAGCCTCTAGAACTGTAAGGATATAAATTTCTGTGGTTTAACCCATCCAGTCCTATGGTATTTTGCTACAGCAGCTGGAGCAGACTAAGACACTAGGTGAGTCAGCACCCTTTCACCACCCTTCCCAGAAGTTCCATCAGTGCCTCCGTTTATCTGTCATTAGCCAGGACACAGTCACACAGCCACCCCTAAATGCAAGAGAGGCTGGCGAATGTAGGCTTTTTGCTGGCTTCAATGCCACCTCAAATAAAATTGAGGCCCTATGACCAAGGAAGAAAGGATATTTGGCGGCAACTAGCAGTCTCCTGCCCCAGCATCCTAGTGAAAAGGGGAGTAGGTGGAAGGGGTGGGAAGGAGAGGCCCTAAGAGAGAAAATTTTGAGAAACAAGGAAATGAAGCTTGAGTACATTTGTATCATACGTCAAGAAACACCAGGAGCAGAAGAAAGGATTCCTGAATCGGAGCTTCCAGAGGATCAAGCATCCCTACCGCCCCTGCACAGCATCACAGGCTGTCGGTAAAGAGGCCACTGTGTAGAGGCCAGCTGGAGAAGAGCAGCCCTGCTCCCAACCTGGTCTTAGGATGACACATAAGTTTGCACAGTGGTCCCTGGACAAGCCCAAGGACTCAGACAAGTAGCTTTTTTTTTTTTTTTTTTCTTTTTCCCGTCTTTCTCACATGCACGGAGGGAGCTGTTGGGCAAGGCTTTTCTGGGCAGCATAAGAAGGGCTTGGTAAAAGCTGGGAAAATCAGAGGTGAACAGACATCAGAAGAGGCATTGCCTGGAAATACAGATCAGTAGCCTCTCTTCATTCCCTCATACTGGAGCTGATATTAGTGCTGAACAGACAAACGAGGTCTCTGCTCTCATGGAGCACCCACGTCAGCTTGGGAAGACAAACAGTAAACAAATCAACAAATAAGACAGTTTCAAATGGGGTGATGAGGACGGAGCCTGCAGCATTAGACAGACGTCAGAAGGATTCTCTTTGGGGAGGAGGTACTGAGTCAGGAGCTGAATGATGAAAAGGAAGCAGCCACGGGAGACTAGAGGAAGAATGTTCCAGCCAAAGAGTGAAGGGAGCAGAGGAGAAAGGAAACCAGTGAAATGTGGAACACTGCAGGCAAGGAGAGGGACAGGAGGCAAGGTCAGAGAGAAGGCAGGAGCCAGGTCATGCAGGGCGAAGGGAGAGTAGGGAAATGGAAAACTACCAGACCATTTTAAACCAGGAAGAGACATCATCTGAGTACTTTTTTAAAGATCACCTTGGGGGCTTCCCTGGTGGCGCAGTGGTTGAGAGTCCGCCTGCCGATGCAGGGGACACGGGTTCGTGCCCCGGTCCGGGAGGATCCCACATGCTGCGGAGCGGCTGGGCCCGTGAGCCATGGCCGCTGAGCCTGTGTGTCCGGAGCCTGTGCTCCGCAACGGGAGAGGCCACAACAGTGAGAGGCCCGCGTACCACCAAAAAAAAAAAAAAAAAAAAAAAGATCACCTTGGCCGCCGGGTGGATCATGCATGGTCGAGGTGGCCAGAGTGGAAGCAGAGAGGCCAGTATGGAGGCTTTGCGTTGGTCCAGACAAGACATAGTGGGGGCTGAGATTTGAATAGGGGTCAACAAACTATGGCCTGCTGGCTGCTGATTTTGTTAGTAAAGTTTTATTGGAATACAGACATACTCATGTTTACGTATTGTCTATGGCAACTTTTGCGCCCAAGGCAAGTTGAATCATTGTAACAGGACAGTATAGACCACAAGGCTGAAGACATTTACTATCTGGCCCATTACAGGAAAAGTTTGCCAACCCCCGGACTAGAGGGGAGACAGGGATACATTTTGGATAGGGAGAGACTGGGATCTATTTTAGAAGTAGAGCCAGCAGGATTTATTGGCTCTGGGGGTAAAGGAAAGATGTCATTCAAGTTCTAGGCTTTTAGCTTGAGGATCTCAGTGGATGGTGGTGCCATTTACTGAGATGAGCAGATCATGTTTAGGATGGAAAAACCACGAAGTCTTCTGGGCGTGCTATTCTGGGATCCTAATAGCACACTGACGAGAAGAGCAGAGAACATTTTCCTGCAAATAAGTCCATTTGGATTCTCATGCCATTCAGAGAACTCAGTGGCTATTTTGAAAATGCTCCATTAGGTACTCAACCTTCCCATGTAGACGAATGTGGTCAATGGGAGAGTCAACAACCAGAGGGACAGATATTCAGTGGTACTTACACGGAGCCCCGCCCTTCTCAGGATGATCAAGGTGGGAGGGACACGTAATGAACACTAGCTTCGAATTTGGCCGGAAAAGCCAAGCAATGAATCAGGTGGTGTTAATACCCCTTTGATAACTAGTAGAATTTGTACCAGCATTAAATTTATGTACCTACTTAAAAGGTACAAGTTGAGGGACTTCGGGCTTTTTTTTTTTTTTTTTTTTTTTTTTTTACCCCCAAAGCAGTCTCCCTCTCTGAGCTGAATCCTGTTGTCTCAGACCCCTACATAATCACTCGCTTCTCTGGGTGACATGACATGATGTCCCTGGTTAACACATGAATGTTGTCATTCAACCTTCCAGATACTATCATATGCTCTTTTAACCAAGTTGGAAGCCTCAGAATTCGCCTCCTTTCTGTCTCTGTCTCAGCTCTTTGAAATGTCTCCCAAATCACCCGCCCTCATCCTTCTAGCCTCGACCGAAGTAATAGCTGCCTAACTGGTCACCCGCCACAGGTGGTCCTCACGTGGCTTCTGGGGTGACTGTCCCTGGACACACATCTCATTGTAATAGACAAGGACAGTTCTGTCTGCCAAGAACAGCAGCTGCCTTCTCCGGGGGTGAAGCCCCTCTGCCCCCAGCATATGGGCTGTGATACGCCTGCTGCTGCTTGTCCTTGGACCCCAGTCACATGCGGGCAGATGACCTGGTGTGGGCTAATCAGAGAGCTCCCCCCACCCCGGCCCAGAGATTCGGTTAACACCCGTGACACCAAGAGGAGAAAGCTTACAGTTTTCCCAAAAGATCAACATGTCAGTCTACTGAGCTGACAGCTGGGAGAGAAACAGGCGTTATCCAAGCAAACAGAGAAAGGAAAGTGGAGGCAAGCAGAGGACACAGCTGGTGCAAAGGGCCAGTGGTGGGAGGCAGCAGGCAAGACGCCAGGCACGGAGAGGTGGCTGCCACTGGAGGGGAGGGAGGAGGGCTGTGAGGAGTGGGTCGGCCACAGCAGCAAACCCACGGTCCTGTATTGTTCTGCACGCCAGGCACCGGTTCACATACACTCACCCGTTCAAATCTACAGCAACTAACCAGGAAGATATTATTAGCATCTTAATTTCACTTATGAGGAAGTAAGACAAAAAAGACCTGGAGACCCTATAGCCCTACCCCCGCCCACACCATGATACTGGGCAGTGGGGCTGGGGAACGGTTAAAAGCTGGTTTGGGCAAAAGAGCTCATTGCCAATCCCACTTTTGCCCACCAGGGTGGTGGCTGATGTCCTCTCGCCTGGGATGGTCCCAGTCAAGGTGAACCTCAGATACTTATTGCCACCTCCTCTGTAAAACCAAGTAAGCTCGGTCTTGAGTTCAAAATCAGTACGGCTGGGAGGGCAAGAGCATCACCCATCCACCGACAGAGCTCAAATGTCAGGGCACTGAAGCACTCAGGTCATCGGGTTCTCAGAATCACCGCGTGAGTCTCAGCCCCACGGCCGCTCTGCCCACTCCCCGCAAGCCCCCACCCCACCCCCTGTGGAACAGGTTCCTGGATTTGTTGCCCATCCCTTCTGCCGCTTTTCCACGTGGCTGGATTTATTTTCAAAACAATTTACGGTCACATTAAATATTAAAGGCATTTTGCAGGTGGTGTTTACTGTTTGAAAAGTGAACAAATGTATGTTGTGCTGTATAAAATGGCAAAAACCGATTTGGAGCACTTGATGGCTTGGGCTGGATGATAGCGCCAGACATGACAGCTATTTCCATATTTTAATGAGGCAGCATCTTCAGGGTGGCTACGTGATTGGGCAGGAGGGTCACACGGGCGCCCGCTGAGCGCTGGAGCTGTGCATGGAAAGGCCTCTGTTAGCCTCAGCATTGCCTGAGTAGATATTTGCAAAGGCCAGGGTCCAAGGTCACATGAAGTCTGGGGCTGCACGGTGGCCTATCTTATTATAATGCCTCTTTTATGATGAGGCCTTCACCGTGTACCCAGCTCTGCAACAAGTGCTCCATATTAACTCTATGACATACTCATTCATTCCTTTTACAGATGTTTATGGAGTGAGTACCCACCCTGTGCCAGGCATTGGGCAGACAGACCCAATTCCTGCCCTCTTGGTGCTTACATACTGATAGGGAAGATAACAAGAAGCAAAGAAGCAGACGCAGAAACAAGATAATGATGGAATGAAATATATAATGTGTAGAAGCACGGAGTTACAGGGGATGGAATGGGCGTGGGGAGGAAAGGCCTCTCTGAGGAGGTGGCATTAAACTGAAGCCTGAAAGATAACAAGGGTCAGCCACAGGGAGAGCCAAGGAATAGGCATCCCAAGCAGAAGGAACAGTATGTGCAAAGGCCCTGAGGCAGAAAAGAGCCTGGCACAGTCTGGAAACTGACAGAAGGCCAGCGTCACCCTAGAGAGCTGAGAGCGGGGGCGGGGGGGGGGGAGGTAGGTAATAGTATAATCCCTATTTTACATACAAGGGATCCACAGCTTAGAGGGGTTAACCTTTCCACATGAAGTCACACAGCCAGTAAATGCAGAGTTCCTGATTTGGTAGGTCTGGGGTGAAGCCTGTGTATCTGTATTCCTAACAAGCTCCTGGGTGATGCTGATGCTATGGGTCTGTGGACTACACTGCTTGACACCGAGGCTGATGGAGATGGTTTGCGTGTGTTGTAAGAATGGGAACAGAAGCTAGAAGCGATGACATCCCGAGCACCAATTCTGTGCCAGGCACTGATATTTGTGCTTAGATATATAGTATGTGTTGTATTTTCAGAGCCACCCTTTGAAGTAGGTATTATTATTATCTCCATAGCTCTATTTCTACAGCTGGGGAAATTGGGGCTATGAGGGGTCAAGCAACTTGCCTAAGTTCCCACAGCTGGCTTGTGGCCAGACAGGAATTTGAACCCAGCACTCAGGCTCCTGGGTCTGCCATCCTGCTCTTCTGAGAAAAAGCACTTCTTGTGTTCACATCTCTGGTACCATTCAGTCAAGACATCTATCAACGTACTGATTAACCTTGCAGTCTGGTGACCTCCCCCGGCCCTGAGGCACTGAGTTCCTGAGCCCCGCACCACACTGAGGATTCCTGTTTCCTTTCCTGCTCTCCTTTCCTGATTAGTTCAGCAAATATTCAAAGGAGTGTGTGTTCCCGGAGCGCCCTCAGACTGATGGGGGCTGTCAAAGGCATCCGGAGAGAGCCTGTCTGAATGTCTACTGGGTGCATTTCTTACAAGGTCCCCTGTGTTTATCAATCTCACACCCTTGGTGGGGGGCAGTCAGCACCCTCCCCATATCTGATTTTGATGGAACACCTGTGATGGGCCAGGTGCTGAGCTAAAGACTCTTCAGACCCTCACAAATGTGCCACAAGGGAGGCATCATTATCGGTCCCATTTAGAGAAACTGAGGTGCTGAGAGGCAAAGGAAATGGCTCTAGGTCTCACAGCTGGCAAGGAGTGGTGCCAGGGTCTGATCCCAAGGGTGGCCTGGATCCAAAGCCTCATGTTCTGTACAAGCTCTCTGCCTCTATTGGGATTACCTGTAATGAGAGGCTCAGAGGGCCCCAGCCCAGGGCCACGAGGCTGGTGTAAGAAGGGTCCAGACCACAGGCTCAGTCGCAGCGACGGGATACGCAGATTCCTACGGAAGGAACAAGCCACTCGACCCTTCCAAGTCCTCCCCAACCCATCGTTTGACAGATGGGAAAACTAAGGCCCTGAGATGGGAAGTAATTCATTTCTTTATACTGCATTAACCCAGGCTTCTTCAACCTTGGCACTACTGACATTTTGGGTGGATAATCTTTTGCCGTGGGGGGCTGTCCTGTGCATTGTAGGTTGTTTAGCAGCGTCCCTGGGCTCTACCTATTAGATGCCAGTAGCACATCCCGCGCCCAACAGTATTTTCAGACTTTGCCACCTGTCTCCTGGGTGCGTATATGTGCTGGGGGTACAAATGTGCCCTGGTTGAAAACCCCTGTGATCACCAGGTCAGACCACTTGCTTGCTTTAAAACGTCTCAAGTTGCCCATAGTTTTTCTGAAAAAAATCCAAACTCCTTTGCTGGGTCCATCAAACCTTCAGGGACACGGCCCTGAGGAAAATGTGGCTCTAGCCAGTCCCCTTCCCAATCCAGTCACAGCGGCCAAGTACTGAGCACTCCCTACGTGTCAGGCGCTGTTCAAGGTCAAGCCCTTCAGAGTGTTCCCATCCTGGTCACAGCTCAGAAAAGTGAGGTTTCAAGAGTCTAAGAAACATGTCCAGGGCCACTCAGCACCTGGCAGGTCTCTGACTTAAAATCCTGGCATTCTGCCCCTGCCCTGAGCCTTCTGCTTTATGTTTTGGGGAGTACAGAATACAGATGACCTCCTTCTCAAATGAGCCCTGCTTGGCTCTCACCAGCGCTCTCTCTGGACTGTGCTTCTCCCACTGCCCCTCCCTGGGGATGAAGCATCCTCCCGACTTCTCCTAACCGCTGACTCCTGCCCCAGTGCTCAGAGCGAGCAGGGACTCTGTCCTATCCTAGTGTCTGCCTCACACCAGGGCTCAGACAGTGTTCCTTAACTTACAAGCATCAGGCCTGGCCTCACCTCTCCCGGAAGAGCTGTCTCAATCGGGGATCATTTACCTGGCAAAAACAAACTCACTTGAGCTAACTTAAATAGAGGGAAAGCAATTATGAGGAGTTAGGTTATCTCGTGGTTGTTATCTCGTGGGCGCCAAGGGCAAGAATTCCCCAAGGGCACGGGAGCTCCCAGGGCCTCTTGTAGCAGAGCATGCATCCCACTGATGAGGGTTCTACCATCAGGACCTAATCACCCCCCAAGATTCCACCTCCTACTATCATCACCGGGAGGGGTAGGTTTCAGCATATGAATTTGGGGGCAGGACATGCTAGCTGCTCCAACACGGCAAACCCAGCCCAAGCCTATGCGCCTTAGAGGTTTAAGTCCACGGAGCTGCTGGAGTCCAGTCTGAGCCTAACACCAGGTAACCTGGCCAACAGGCTATGGATAAGGAGGCAGAACTCAAGGACCACGAATCCCTCAGCAGGAGCACCAGGGACAGGAGGAAGTGGGCTGGGAGGAGGGAAGGAATTATCGACGAAGGAATCGAAGGGCAGGGCATTTGTGGTGGAGAGAATGATCAGACAGAAGAAAGGCCTGGTGTCTCTCAGATTGTCCTGGGGGTCTCTCCTGGGTTGGGGACATATCTCCTCTCCAAGGAGTGCCCTCATCTCTCTTCTTGCTGGCAGAGCTGCCATGCCTGAGTGAGGCCCACCCCGGGAGGCCGCCACCCTTCCCCATGCCCACGCGTGACGGCAATCAGTGGGGCTGCTGTTCAACTCCCTAAGTGTCTTCCAGTCTCAGGGAAGAGATGGAGGTGCAGACAGGGTGCACCTGGGCTCCAACAGCCATCGGCCGAGTCCTCTGGAGTTACATTCTCAACCTCTGCTGCCTCCCGTTCTGGCCACTGGCTTCCAATCAACAGCAGCAGCTGGTGGGGTGCAATGATGGTGCGGGGCAATCAGACAGAGCAGGTTCCAGGTAGCTAAGACCCAGCCAGAGCTGAACGCTGTCACTGAAACGTGGTTCTTCCTCTCCTTCTGGAGGAGACGGAACGTGAGGGTCTGATGGCTTCCAGACACCCTAGGTGACGGGTCTGGTATGGTGCCTGTATGGTACAAACAGGGCTTGCATCTTCCACCCAGAGAAGGGCATCCTCCCAACCCCCTTCCAGAACCATCGCAGACGGCACACAGCTGGCTGGAAGCGAGCAGTATCCTCTATCTTCTTCCTCCCCTTCTGGGCCCTGCTGAGCCCAGAGGGTCTAATTAGATTCAGCAGGTTGCCATTTGGGGCCTGCAGTTGGGCAGTAAATCTTGTGACTCACCATAATTGCAGGTGTAGTGCACCTGCACCAGACACCCCTGGAAAGCTTATTAAGGTGCAGATTCTGGGCCCTACCCTTGACCTTTGGAATCAGAATTGCTGGAGTGGTGGGGCCCGGAGCTCTCCTCGTCCAGCCCCCAATGCCACCAGTGATCCTGTTGTACTCCAAAGCATAAGAATCAACAATCAATGGGCGCTGTGGTTAAAAGCTCGGTGTCTAAACTCAAAGCCTGGCTCTGTCCTTAGCTGGCCGTGAGACTAAATTAGCTTCCACTCTTGGCCTCAGTTCTCGCACCTGTAAAATGGGCATAAATGCAGCAAGCACTCTCTAATGATAACTGTCATGCTCCGATTCTTGGGAGAGGGGAGAGAGGGAGCGAGGAGATGAAAGCTATGAAAGCTGAAGAATAAAACCCAGCCTAGACTTGGGCAGTTAGAGGAATGGGGGGTCAGGGAAGAATTATGCCTGTGCAGGGAACAGCAAAGGTGAGCCATCATGCAGGAGAAAGCCCGGAGAAGGCAACATCCTGCAGCATCCCTGCAGTGAAACAGCATGGGATTAGGGACTGCCGATGGAAGGGGAAGGCCAGAGCCAGAAATGGTCAAGGACAAGAGAGAAAGGTAGGCAGGAGCCTGGTGGATCAAGCGGTGGGGCCTTGATCCCGAGACTGGAGGAGAGCCACTGCAGGATGTTACGCACTGCAGGAGTGCCTGTTACATTTCCAGACTGCCCCACCCTTAGACGTGGGCACCCAAGGTCCTTGCTCAGGGCACCCTTCACCATGTCCCACGCTGGGCCTCCCCTGGCCCCTTCTGATGGGTCGAGAGGTCTGTGAGGCCAAAGGATACACCACATTGGCACCTGTGCCCCTTCTAGACTTTAGGTACCTGAACTCGGAATTTCCTGCTCCCAAGACCCCAAGCCCACCCCTAGGTCTGTGCAAGCCTCTGTCTCTGGTCCCTCCTCTTCCAGCGAGGCTGCTGTGGGCTTTGTCCACAGCCCTGCGACAGAGCCCTAGTCTGAGGAGTGGCTGAGTGTGTACAGGAGGGGAGGGCAGCACTTGGACTTGTGGACCGTTGGGGTCCATGCTCTTTGGAGCTGGCAATGGGAACATGGCAGCCCTGGGCCTCCGTGTATACTCTCTCCTAGGCCCAAGCAGTATCAGGGGCAGGACTGTTCCAGACTCGCTCCTTGGCTGCAGTGAGGGGACTGGATAAGGCCTACAGACCGGACGGCAGCTGCTGCCAAAATCCCGGCGAAAAGAAAGTGCCTTCTGTCTAAGCTGTGGGAGGTCGCGGGGAGAGAAGCCACTGATTCGAGGGCTATTAGGTGGTTTCATACTGTTCCCTGTCTTGCCTTTAACTACTCATGGGAACACACCCGCCCTTCCATGGGGAAGAAGAGAAGGTCACTGGAAACTAGAAGAGGTTGGATGCAGAAACAATGGCCGTATCCAGACTACATAAAAAAAAAAAAAAAGGTAAAAATTTAAAAAAATCATTGACTCACCAAAGCTAAAATAGTGTCACCTCACTTGGAAAACGGGCCGGCTGAACCCTAGTGGGTTTACACCGACCTGTGGCATATGGTAAATGATGATGGGGAAGAGAGAGAAGTTATGGAAAGGAAGCTTTGAGCTGCTCTGATACTAAGGCTGTGTGGAAATCCCATGGCCTTCTCTTTGCCCCAGTCAGACCTGAACTGTCAAAGGCACCCAAGTGGGGCGCCCAGTTACCTGGGGTGTCCTTGGAGCCTGCTTTTGGAGGTGAAGGGGACACAGACCACACTTCTGCTCAACCCCTCCAGGCCCTATAGGCCCAGAGGAGATGCTTTGACAAGGGAGGTCACGGTCAATGACCATGACTCATCCCTAGAGAGAGATTTTCCCTTAGCTTGACAGCAGCAGGGAGGAAAGTGTGGACCTGTTGACTATGTTGGAAACTTCCAGCAAGAAAAACCACCTTGGCTGGTGGAGTGATCATCCTCATAAAGGGTGATATTACCTAGCATGAGCTCTGTATAAGACACATTTCAGGTACTAACTCAGTTAATCCTCAAAAGATCCTCCCAAGATACAATTAAAATTATTTCTCTTTTGCCAAGGAAGAACTGACAGATAAAATGGTTAAGTAACTTTCCCAAGGTCACGGCAGGAAAGGCTGGAACTTGGATTATGAATTCAGCAAGTCTGCCCCAGAGGCTACTCCAAGGACCTGGGGATCCTCAGCACTGCTGAATCTTCATCCTCCTGGACCTTCCCCACAG
Organism: Monodon monoceros; assembly: GCF_005190385.1. Taxonomy (NCBI): domain Eukaryota; kingdom Metazoa; phylum Chordata; class Mammalia; order Artiodactyla; family Monodontidae; genus Monodon; species Monodon monoceros. The sequence goes on from NW_021703780.1 coordinate 84,277,079, forward strand.
CTCTTTCATGGAAGAGATGATCAAGTCGAAAACCCCTTCCAACTATGGAAACCTAGGCTCTCACAGCCCCCTGAAGGAGGAAGAGAGATGTGGCAGTTTCTCAGATGGATAAACAAGACCTGAGACCAGAATGGAAGTCTCTTTACTAATTTTTGTAGAATGGAAACATCTTCTGTTTTATGGGGTGTTTTTTTTTTTTTGGTTTTTTTTTTTTTGCGTTATGCGGGCCTCTCACTGTTGTGGCCTCTCCCGTTGCAGAGCACAGGCTCCGGACACGCAGACTCAGCGGCCATGGCTCACGGGCCTAGCCATTCTGCGGCATGTGGGATCTTCCCGGACCGGGGCACGAACCCGTGTCCCCTGCATCGGCAGGCGGATTCTCAACCACTGCGCCACCAGGGAAGCCCTGTTTTATGTTTTTGGATGATGGATATAAAAACTGCAACAAATACAAAAGTAAAAATCTATCACCCCTTCCAAAGCCCTTCATGTCATGGCCTCTTCCTCAAAATAAATGCTTCAATAGTCTGGTGTGCAGTCTTCCATGCCAGCATTTCTTCAGCTGTAATTTGCAGACCCTGACGGTCTTGAGACCTGTTCCAAGAGTCCTCGTGTCAAAGCTATTTTCATCATAGTACTAGCACACGATTTGCCTTTTCCACTGTGTTATTGGCATTGATGGTGCACAAGTGATGGGAGCTAAAATGAGCACCTGAGCACAAATCAAGGCAGTAACACCAATGTGTACCAGTAGTCATTGGTACTGGTATCATCTTCACACACTTGCAGTCAAGTGAAACTGGATTTTCTACAGATTGTCCTTTTTTTTGAACATCTTTATTGGAGTATAATTGCTTTACAATGGTGTGTTAGTTTCTGCTTTATAACAAAGTGAATTAGTTATACATATACCGCCATATCTCCTCCCTCTTGCGTCTCCCTCCCACCCTCCCTATCCCACCCTCCCTATCCCACCCCTCTAGGTGGTCCCAAAGCACCGAGCTGATCTCCCTGTGCTATGCGGCTGCTTCCCACTAGCTGTCTATTTTACGTTTGGTAGTGTATATATGTCCGTGCCACTCTCTCACTTCGTCCCAGCTTACCCTTCCCCCTCCCCGTGTCCTCAAGTCCATTCTCTAGTAAGTCTGCGTCTTTACTCCTGCCCTGCCCCTAGGTTCTTCAGAACCTTTTCTTTTTTAGATTCCATATATATGTGTCAGCATACGGTATTTGTTTTTCTCTTTCTCACTTACTTCACTTACAGACTGTCCTTGATGAAGCATTGCAGGTAATTAACTTTATTAAATCTCTCCCCTTGAGAAAACTTCTTTTTTCAATATTCTTTGTGTGGAATGGGAAGTATGCACAAAGCACCTCTTCTGCATATTGATGTATCATGGTCAGCTCAAGGAGAAGCATGTGTGTGATATTTGAGCTGCCAGCTGAACTAGCCACATTTTTCACGGAACACCAGCCTCCAGAACTGTGAGAAATACGTTTCTGTGGCTTATAAGCCACCTGGCCTATGGTCCTGTGTTATAGCAGCCTGAACGGACTAAGACAATACATTAACGTGTAAGGAGTTTATTACTGTTATTTACATAAACAAATAAATATATTTTAAACTCACATTTAGAAAAATGTCTTTGGAATTCTATAGTTTCTAAGGGTATAAAGAGTTCGGAGACCATAGTTTGAGAACATCTATTCAAACTACTTGATGCATAAACCCACTTTTTCACTTAACAAGTATTAAGGAAACCCTTTCATGTCACATACAATATCCAATAATATAAATAATGACTATCTTTTATAAAGTGCTTAGAATGCGCTCAGAGATGGTGGTGCTAAGTAGTTTGCATATATCAACTCATTTCTCCTACTTTTCACAAAAGAACTTGTGTGAGGTAGGTACTATTTCCCCTATTCTACACATGAAGAAACAGACACAAAGAGGTTGCGCTCCTTTCCCAAGGATACACAGCTCATGAGGTGATGCAGCAAGCTTTGCACCGAGGCACTCGGACCGTAGAGTCTGCAGGCTTCACAGGAGTCACAGGTATGAAAGTCCCGAGATTTCTGTGCGCACATGCACAATAGGTAGACATACACGACTAGGATAATCTACAGGGCTTTGGCTAGGAGTAATTACAACATGATTTGGAGTAGGTGACTTATACCCCATGAATCATTAATTGCTGTTAGTAACCTGCGGTTCTGGTGTACCTGTTGTGTTTTTGCAAGTGGCCCTCTGGTACTGGATAAAACTCAAAGACAAGAAAGGACTAGCCTCCGGCCTGCAAACTATTTCAAGACCCTCAATGAAAGCCAGGGATTATCCTGTCAAACTGAGTCGTGCCTTTCCTAACCCCACCCCTACGCCTAAATCCAGCATCTGTCTGGGAAAAGCCTCTCCCATGACCCTGTACTTTTCCTTATGCCGTTTATCCCAATCTGTAATGATCTATGTCTAGTCTGGATTGCTCACACGCCCTGCCCCCAGACCACATGCTCCATGAGCTTAGGGACACCGGCTGTCGGCACTCATCCTCTGTCCTCTGAACCTGGGACAGTGCCTGGCACACAGGAGCCGCTCAGAGACATGAGAGCTCTGTACCCAGACCCTCGGATCCCTTTACTGGTTTCAGGCACACCAGCTCCAGATGTCCTCTGGCCCCTGCCAACCCACACCTGTGCCTCTTGCTTGGGGCTCCTGGAACCAGCGTTGCCTGTACCAGTGGGAAGCCAGAAGTGTCTGAACATGTATGTCCTCCTGGAGACAAGCCTTAACCAATGATGAATGGGTGAAGGTAGCAAGTTAAAAAACTCCAGTCCTGCCCGCCCCATCAAGACACCTGAGTGTACCCCACTCTTTCCAGAGCTCCCCAAACACGACTGAGTCAAACGCAGCCTCAACGGGACTTGGCGTGACAGTAAACCCTAGCCAGCCGCCTTCCCCTTCCCATCACACTTCCTGCCATCCTACCAGCTTCCCCTGCAACACTTCCTCATAAATCACGCAAATCCTTACCTCCGAGTCTTTCTGGGGAACTCAATGTTCGATAGATTGGACTGCACCTCAATCCCCTCTACACCCCTCCTGCCTCTACAACACTTCAGATTTGTTGAATGAATGAAGACCATTGTCTCATTTATAATCATAGAGCTATGGGCAAGATTTAAGGGGTGGGATGCTTAGAAAAGAAGCTATTCCAACAATATTCTCTGGAAACCTTAATAATCGAGAACTCTGAAGACGTGCCATCGACAGTGGTATACTGGAGTTGGTTCAAACCAGCCTGTATGAGCCAATCGTTAAATATTCAAGAATTTTGTAAATTTATCGTTAAACTCTTGGTAGCTCGAAATTGACCATGGTGAGAGTATTTACACCACAAAAATTGGCAGATGCTACAAATCAGGGCTAGTCACCCTACCTCCACCCCTCCTCACCCCAGTGCCTTCACCCCACCCCCCAGAACCGGCTTCCCACCACACTACTGGGAATAGCATTTCAGGGTCAAAAAAAAAAAAAAAAAAAAGCCTATACAACAAATAAAATACAGTGCGGTAGTGTAGTGGTTAACACTCTGGGTTCTAAAGTCAGAGGGACCCGGATTCAACTGTATTGTCACTTACTGAGTCTATGACCTTGGGCAAGTTCACTTCTGTGTCTGTATTTCCTCATCTGTAAAACAAATGGTGTTATCCATTTGCCTCTTGACATAATGAACGTGAGAAGTGCTTAGCTCAGTGTCTGGCATATAGAAATAGCTCAACGAATGTTAGCTATTGTTAAGTTAGAAGAACCAAGAAACACAGAAACTCCTGGAGCACAGTCTTGCAGAGTACCATCATGGTATCCCCATGCCAGCAGACTTCACCTCAATGGTTTACTCTTCGGGTGCCAGCCCACCCTATCAGGTCACCTTGACCCAAAGCTGTGGTGCTTTCTGAACCCTTGAGATTAACTGCTGGTCTCAGCTCCATGCGCATCACATAAAAACCCAACTCCAGATGTCGGCTTGTTCTATGGACAGCTCAAAGAGGAAATGAGCACTGGCACTTGGCCTCTGTGACTCCCTTCAAGAAAAGACAACTGGGGCTTCCCTGGTGGCTCAGTGGTTGGGAATCCGCCTGCCAATGCAAGGGACACGGGTTTGGGCCCTGGTCCGTAAGGATCTCACATGCCGTGAAGCAACTAAGCCTGTGCGCCACAACTACTGAGCCTGTGCTCTAGAGCCCATGAGCAACAACTACTGAGCCCACGTGCCACAACTACTGAAGTCCACGCGCCTAGAACCTGCGTTCTCTGCAACAAGAGAAGCCACCGCAATGAGAAGCCCGCGCACCGCAACGAAGAGTAGACCCCGCTCGCCGCAACTAGAGAAAGCCCGCGTGTAGCAACAAAAACCCAACGCAGCCAAAAGTAAATAAATGAATGAATAAATAAATAAATAAGTAAATTTATTTTTAAAAAAGAAAAGACAACCATTCAAGGCAGATTTGTTAGCAGGTAGCTGTGCCCAGGTAGCAGAAATCACACCGTCCCTGAGACCAAGACCCATGCCCCTGAGGCATTACAGTGACACAAAATCATCCCATCAGATACGGCAATTTTTTAAACATGCAATACATATCCTGAGTCGAATGCAAAGGGTTACACAAAACTTCAGCAATTCTAGGATGGTGTAGCTGGAGCTACCAGCACCCTGCCCATATCTCTTTGGAACCAGCTTTCCTATACTCAATGGGTTCGTCACTTGCAACTCGGGCCACAGGAACATGCCCCTGGGAGAGCCCTGAGCCAACGACTGAGGGGAGTTAGTGGCTACATCGCTAGCTTCCTCACCCCTCCTGTAAGACAACTCTGAGGCATGCTCCATAGCGCCTCCTAGAGGTTACCAGCGGGACTGAGCCCACAGCTGCCCACAGCAGTGACTGCTCTTTGACACACCATCCCTTCCCTTCTCTTCCTCACTTCTTCACTTTCTTACCAGTGCTTCCTGGGTTCACCTCCCAAATAAAGTACTGGCACTCACTGCTTTATCATAGGGTCAGCCTCTGGGGGGAATCCAACCAAAGACAAATGGATGCCAATCATTCGACAGCTACTATGTACCAGACAGTATTTGGTGCCTTCCTCTGTGGACCGGCGATATACAGAGGGTGGGATAAGATTAGCGAAAGACAGGGAGTTGAGCTGAGTGAAGAACGGCAAAGCAGGCCAGGATTTCAGATGAAGAATTATTCCCCTCTGCTCTCCCTCCAGCCTTCTTGGGTTGTGACATGCAGTACATTTATCGAACTTGTAAATGATGACTGTAAGCATTTTACCAAGACCCAAAGTTATGGGCTTGCTGGAGGAACCCTGGAGAAAATAGAGGAGATGTTTAATTTGGAGCTTCCAGACTGACCTTTCTCAGTAGTCATAATAAAACACAGCATTGATTAAGCTCTTCCTCTTCATCAGATACTGTGATCAAAAGGATGGTCACAATCAGTGGCCACAACAACACTATGTGGTAGGTATTGTTATATTTCATTTTATGGATGAAGAAACTGAAGCTCAGAGAGGTTAAGTCATCTATCTAAAGACAATCAGCACAACTAAGTGGTGCAGCCAAGGACTGGAACTCAGAGCCCACGCTCCTGACATGGCTACCAACGGGCCAGGCAGTGAAGGAGGATGAAGGTCTACAGATCAGATTCTTCGCCCTCTCCTACCCCCTAGACTACAGGGTCATTGCTTAGTCACCCTGAGGAAGAGCATTTCTCAGATTTGTTCTGTTTTCAAGAAGGTGCTGACACTCGTTGTGGAATATTACAACCCCCTCTCCTCCTTTCTCTACGCTTCTGCCTTTGAGACACTCCCACGCACTCATTACAGGTACAGGTAAGGGGGGGAATGGAAGCCACTGTGACACGACAAAGGAAACACAGCACTGCCAGTTGCCGAGGACCTGAAAACAAGTCATCGTGTTTTTATTTTCCATGGAAGAAAACTAAAGGTTGTGTGACAGTCAGTCTGAACATTGGCTGTGAAATGAATTCTTTGGCCAAAAGTCTCAGTCAAGACAGAAACATTATTTTGTTCGCACTGGCGTGAGCTAACATCTCCCAAAGAAAACACTGCTCTGGATCCATGAAGTCTTCAAATGAAAGAGAAGTTCATTCTGTCCTCCAGTTTATACTCCTCCCCAAGCGACTTTGGTCTCCCTGCCCACTGCCCTGCAAAGACCTGTCAGAACCCGCCTGGCTCCATCTTTCCACGGGTGTCAGCAGTTAGCACGACATTGAGCTACATAAACATAAAGGGTCCTTGATGCCTAATGAACTAAGAGCCCACTTGCACAGGGGCTGGCTGCACACACCTGCAGCACACCAACTCCTGGAGGAGCTGGGATCAGAGAGCTCTTGGCACTGGCCCGGCTCTCAGGGGGAGAGGGGTCGGGATGGCTTGGTTTCCACAAGCCGGCTCTGATGACTTGCCATTTGGCTGTGGGCTTCCGGTACACCAAGCGGAGCCCGGCCAGGTCAGCCTGACCCCAGGTTGTCACCCCAGAGGACTGTGAAAGAGCATGTGCGGTTAACTACCCACGGGGAACCAGGCCTGGAAGACCAAAGTGTCGGGTGCTAGGGCTTTTGTGGGCCTGCTCTGGAACCAGTCCTTCTGGCCTCCAGGTTACTGTGGTTTCTGAGAAGATGGTACTGGTCCTGGGCCTTCGAGTCCTCATATACATTCGTCCCCCTTCAGCTTTTCCGCTCTGTGTGCAGGGGTGAGTGAGCATGGGGGACAGGGGAAGACAGAGGGAGCGAAGCTGCCCCCTGCCGGCGGAGTTTCTGGGGCTCTGACATCAGCGGTGGTAGCTGGGATTGGCCAAGGGATGCATGAGTGAGAGGCTGGAGGGCTGGAAGAGGGGAGAGGCCAGGGCATCTCCCTAACTTTCCACCTCAAGGGGCCAGAATCCAACAGGGCCAGGATTAACACGAGGGAAATGAGGCCAAGTTGTGCAAATACAAGGTCAGATCCCAATTTTACTGAAAATTTCGATACTTTGTTCATTAAGAACTGTTGGCATTAACTTTGATATTTTAAAAACATTTCATGGAAATATTATTTGTGTTGATTACTTTTTGTCACCCCTGTAGAATCTGTGCACAAAGCAAGTATCTTTGCCTTAGCCTGGTTCCAGCCTTGCCTTCCCCTACATGTGGCATATTCACATGCACAGAAGAATAATAGATCCAAAGGGTCTGACTCTACTTGATGTTCTATAAGCTGCTTTTGTGTACTCGACATTATGTGGCTGAACACAGTTCTACCTTATCCTTTACTTGAAAGCACGTGTTAAAAAATATTCTACCACCCTTTCTTGTAGGTCTAGCAGGCTCTGCCAGTGTTCCACCCATGTCCCTAACATTTCCGTGTGCTCCAGCCAAATGCCACTGTTGGCACCTGCATCTCTGAGTTGGAAGTGTGGTTCCAGAACCGCAGAATGCTACGCTGTCTATGAATGCAGCAGGGGGCAAGTGCCGGAGAATTAACACCTGCCACGAGCAGCTCTCGGACAATGACTGGGGGAGCTGGTGTATCAATACCCCAGCTCCCTCACCCATTGGATGAGGCAACTCTAAGGAGTGCTCTCTACCTTGGGTTCCAGAGCTTTCCCTACGGAAATAAGCTCCAGATGCTGACAGTGGTACTAGGCTTAATAACACATTTTGTACTGGCTGCCTGCTCCTCTCTTTCTCTGTACCATTTCTCCATCGCCTTCCAGGGTTGTGCACACCGCATTCCCCCACCAACACACACACACTGACCTCAAAAAATAATTACACTCAAATCTTTGTCTCTGCTTCTGCTAAAATGGACATTCAGATTATTTCAAATTTTTCACTATTTACTTATTCACCACCTTTATAGGTTCTAGCATATTAATATGCTCTTTGGGGGGCCATGGTCCAAACTAAACAAGGATAACAGAAGTAGACCTTTGGTAAAGTGGAGAAAGGAAAGAGACTCAATTAGCATGATAGCATCTCAGAGGGATATCATACAAAGTTATCATTTTCACCATGGGCTGTGGCATTAAAAATGTTGAGATGCACTGTGCTTGCCTATCAGACTGTGCATTAACTTCTATAATTTCACTGACTGGCACACAGTAGATTATCAACCAATATTTGATAATATCAAATAGTATCAAGGTTAGCAAGGTGAATTGGGGGCTGCTCTGGAGACATAAAACGGGGCCCAGTCTTTGGAGATGAAAACATGCTCTAGTTCTAAATGGCAGTAGGAGAAGAATCAAAAGGACCTTCTTGAAGTGGGAGTCAGGCTCCAATACTTCCCTTGGGAAGACTTCTGTACCTGTGTACGACGGCAGGAGCTTTTCCACCAAGTGAGGTGAGAGACTGGTCCTCCACCAGTTTCATCCTCTCACTCTCTCTGTCCTGGCTACAAAGGGCCAAATGCCATGAATCAGCTCTAGACCCAACACTCAGGGCAACACTCAGGCAATGAAAGCAGAATTTTGACAAAAACTGAACACCTCCACTATTTCAATGGATTACCAGTTGACTCCAGAAGCATTTTTCTAAGATGATGAGGGAAATCTAGTTCTTCCAAGAACTGATGAGGAAAGGCTGTAACTTTTGCTGATATGGCCTCATGGGAGTCCTGGCTTATGAACACATAACCCCCTCTCCCCCATTCCCACCCCACCACCAACCCCAACAGAGGTTGAAATTTTGACATTGGCCTTAAGCAGCTCCTCCCAGATAATAACCCACCTGATCACTACTAAGCCATCCACTATCTCTTCCCTTGGCTATTCCGCACACACGCAAGATTCCTGTTTTGCCTTGGAGAAGAGGCTCTCCCACTCCAGGATCACCAACCCTGCTGAGAGCTTGCATAGCAAGAGCCAACAGGCCGTTTGGGAAGAACCAGCCTCCCACTGTCCTGGTGAAAGTTTTGTACGCTCGGCTCGGCTGTTCTTCTCTTCATTGGTCAGGATGTTTACCTTCACAACTGTCCACCCTTAAATCTTTTCCTGCAAGGAGTCCACCCTGGAAGTGAGAGTCTGAACCGGCCTCCCACTAAACCATCATAGACCGTGCACTAAGAACCGTCCTTCCACCTGGATTCCCCAGGGTCTGAGGAGGAAGGACAGGATTTATGTCACATGAAGGCTTAGTCCCAGCAGCCCGGCTCCTCTCTCTTACCAGAAAGGCACCTTTTGAGCTTCCCATCAATCATCCACCCATCTTCACCGCATCACCTGGTAGGATAACTACATAGAACTGAACAGGTTGGTAGAAGGTAGAAGGACTTCCTACATAATGTCTTGATGGCCTCCTGCATCCAAGGATGCTAGAGGCCAAGTCCAACTGCTCAAACACACGTAAGGTCTCTGCTTAGGTCCCAGTCGTTCATATTCCATTCACTAAAGCAAGCCACAAGGCCAAGCCTCAAGTCAATGGGAAGTATCCTCATGCCTACAAGGGGCAGGGAGGTGAGTGAATATTTGCTCACTTATAACACAATCTGTCACACAACCCCTCCAGCCTCATCTTGAGCTCTCTACCCCTGATTTCCTTCAGCCATACTGCACGTATCGTATCTCCAGCCTCAGGGCCTTTGCACATGATGTTCTTCTGCCTGGAAGCCTCTATTTTCTTCCCAATCCTCTATTACTCCTTCTGATTCTCCAGATTTAGGTTTCCCTCTTACTTCCTCAGAGAAGCCTGCACTAATACCCAGACCATGTTGGTATCCCTGGTCAAGCCTGTGCTCTGTACCAGGCACTACCCTTAGTCACTGTCCTAATACTAGCAGAACACCTCATTACTAACACTCTGACATAGTTTCCCATCTCCATGCTTTTGCTCTTACTTTCCCCCCTCTACCAGAGATCTCCTCCTGTCTTATCTTTATCCATCTGGTTTCTTCCTGTAATTCACAGCTCAGCCTAAACCTCACTTTCCCTGAACACCCAATTTTAAGCAGCCAATTACAGCAGCGTAACACTTAACAACTGACATGTTTTCTTAGTCATTGCATCCTTATACTCACATGTATGCCCCAGGGCACACAGTATAGAAAACACTTTGGGGTTACCCCAGCAGAGGGGAAAGGGAGCCAGGGTGTTTATCCACCAACTCCCACCAGGCATTGGCTGAGGGCTACTAGGGACTTGCGGGGGGGCGATGACACCCTGGAGCTTCTGGGCTATCCTATACCAGGGGCTGAACTGGCCTGGGCAGCCAGAGAAAGCCCTCAGGCAATGATGGCTGAAGGAAACCATGCAGGTGCTTGAGGCAGATGTAAGCAGGGCACAGTCTCACTGTGACAGTTTCACAGAACGAATGAACTGAAATCCAGGTAGAGGTGCTGACAGAGGCCAGCAGGATGGGACAGTCAAGGGGCAAGGGGTAAAAGACAGAAGAAATGCCGATACATGCTTTTATGGCTGAGTCTGAAGCGGCTTGGGGGGTCTTAGGAGGGAGGGTCCTTCCTAATAGCCATCACTCAGCCAGGGGTCAGCCTAGAGTTCAGGTTGAGGGCCACCAGTAGCTGCTGGGCAATGTGCTCCTGGTTTCTCTAATAGCCAAGGCAGAAACAGAGTGTGTTGCTGCCTTTAAAATGGCTTAGAACATTCCAGAAAGAGACCCAAATTCAATAGTGGGAAAACAGAAGGAGAGGAAGTGGATGCAGAGCCTGGAGGGAAGCCAGGAATCCTGCATCCTCTTCCCAAGCCCTCAAGGATGTGTGGACATGTCTGGGCAAGTCCTTCCTCCTATTGCAGCTGCCTTTGAATTCCAGGCTGGGGATAATCCAGGCCCTTTACTCATCCCCGGGTCTTGTTTGGGGCTATTCTACCACCTCTCAACGCCTACAACTAAGAAAGAAAAAAAAAAAACAAGAAAACTCAAAGCAGCCAGCCTCTCTGATTTGTGAGCAGCTCAGACCAAGGCTGGTGGTTGAGCTAGTTTATAATCGAGGCTGACCTGCCCTGGCCCTGCCCTGGGGACCAGTGACAGTTGGAAGCTGGGCCAGGGCCTCCCACCTCCCACCACCTCTATTTTCGTGGTCCTCTCCACTATGCTGCATCTCCCCTCTGTCTTCAACCAGCGAGTGTGCTAAATCCAGACTGATGCTCCTAACACTGCTTTACCCCAGGCACTGCCGTGTCAGCTGAGGGTGCCGGTGGCCCTCTTCCCCTTGGGGCCACACAGCAGTGCAGTTAAGGACCCAGGCTCCAGGGCCAGATGGCCTGGGTTCAGGTCCCAGTTCTCCTGCGCCCCCCTCAGTGACAGCTTCCCCCTGTACTGAGGTGGGCCTGCTGTCTACCTCCTTCATCCGGCTCTCGGTGAGGACACAGAAAGCTGTCCCACTCGTGGAGGCAAAGCTGTTCTCTCCAGCGAGGTCCCTTCCTGGAAGAATTTCCAAAGGCAATTTTGACTATTAGCAATTTTTGTTTTAGGCACAACTCTACAACCTTCCCCTCTGTGTATCAAGTCAAGTTTTACATCAGGGGCACCTTCTCAGAATTACTGGGGAAGGGGGGCGGAGCTACTAAAATGCCTGTCTTCAGTCCCCACCCCACATGAAGACTCTCCTTCGCTTCTCCCTGTGGGAGAGCTGTATGAATGAACCCCTTTCACAACAGGCAAGACTGAGGCACAGAGAGGTTAAGAGATGAGCCCGAGTGCTGTAGTTAAAGAGTAACGGAGCATGTCTTCAAATGCTGCAGCCAGTACCCTGGTGACACGCTCGCCCCGTGGCTCCCAGCTGCCGAAAACACAGCCAGCCTGCTGCATGGTGGCCCAGCTCAAACGTGGGGATCCTTTGGGCAGGGTGACTTTTGTCTCCCCTCTGGTCAAGCACAGGAGAGAGCTCCCTAAACAGTTCTGACAAAGCTGCCCTTCAAAGCCAGCCTCTCTCACTGGAAGAAACTCAGATTTCAGAAACCATGTTCCCATGGCTCATCATTCCCCTCTGTTTCTCAATTCTTTGGCATTTTGTTTGCAGGGGAACCTTGCTCAAACTCTTCGCATGTTCATTCAATGCAAATTTAATGAGCACCTTCTACGCGCCAGGCGCTGGAACTAAGCATTATGAACAAGACAAAGGCTCTGCCTTCATGAAGCTTCTATTCAAAAAACAAAAAGGATCAATGTCAAGGGGCCATAAGTGCTAGTAAATAACATCAGGCAGGGAAGAAGGATAGAACATGAGGGTGGAGAGGTGTCATTTACTTTAAAAGAGAAAGGACCGATACAAAACATAACCCCAATGCCAGCATCATACTTAAACCATTCAATAAGAATTTCTTAACACACTCTAACAGTCTACCCATTTTCATATCCCTCCACTGTCTGACATACTTTGCTGGCTTGCCTGGTAGGAACCTAATTTAGATTCTGATTCAAACAAATCTTTTAGTCTATAATTCCCCATCCATTAGTCCTGTCTTTGTTTTTGTTTCTTGCAGATTTCTGTTGAAATGAGTAGGTCATTTGTCCTTTGGAATTTCACATGGTCTGGATTTTGCTGATTGTACCCCTGTGTTGACATTTAACCTGTTGGGAGGTGCCTTTTTTTTTTTTTTTTTTTTTTTTTGCGGTACGTGGGCCTCTCACTGCTGTGGCCTCTCCCGTTGCGGAGCACAGGCTCCGGACGCGCAGGCTCAGCGGCCGCGGCTCATGGGCCCAGCCGCTCCGCGGCATGTGGGATCTTCCCGGACCGGGGCACGAACCCATATCCCCTGCATCGGCAGGCGGACTCTCAACCACTGTGCCACCAGGGAAGGCCGGGAGGTGCCTTTTTAAATAGGGTGTGAATGTGACACTTGAGCAGAGACCTGAGTGAACGAAGCCAGCGAGTAAGTTCTGCAGAAAGCTGAGGGTAAGAGGGTCCAGCTCGGCTTCCATTTCTCCTTAGCTTAACTGCACCCAGTCTCGGCCTCTGAAACCCCATTCTTTTTTCATATAAGTGCCCTTCCTGCTGTGACAAGTAACCCAGCTGCCTTCATCAATCTGCAGTGAAATATCTGTGGATAAAAGCACTTGGCCTTTAAAACGGGAAACAACCCAAATATCCATCAACAGAATGAATCGACACAGAGCACCACATTCATACAGTGGAATACGACTCAGCAGTGAAAAATGAATGGGCTGCTGACTCGAGCAGGAGACACGGGGTTCAATCTCAAAGTCTTCAAGTTGAGTGAATGAAGCCAGGCACAAAACAGCACACATGATACGACACCATTTATGAAGTTCAAGAATAGGCAAAACTCGGGCTTCCCTGGTGGCGCAGTGGTTGAGAGTCCACCTGCCGATGCAGGGGACACGGGTTCGTGCCCCGGTCCGGGAAGATCCCACATGCCGCGGAGCGGCTGGGCCCGTGAGCCACGGCCGCTAAGCCTGCACGTCCGGAGCCTGTGCTCCGCAACGGGAGAGGCCATAGCAGTTAGAGGCCCGCGTACCGCAAAAAAAAAAAAAAAAAGAATAGGCAAAACTAATCTATGACGATAGAAATCAGAACGGTACTTTCTTTGGGGGTGATGACTGAGAAGGGGCATGAGGGGGAACTTTCTGGAATGATGGGAACGTTCCCTGTTTTGATCTGGGTGGTGGATGCATGGTAATAACTCATCACTTTCACTTAAGATGTATGTAAATTCCTGTATGTAAATTATACTTTAAAAAAGTAAAACTTAAAAAGCTGGTGAGCTGTGGCTTCTGGCGGACACAGGCCCTAGTTAACTGTTTATTAACCTTTATCAATTCTCCTAACTACTCAGGACCTCAGTTTCTTCAGCTTCAAATGGGACTAATACAACCCACTTCACTGGTATTGCCTGCAAAGCAGTTAGCACCGAATCTGGCACTGAGGAAGCCCTGAAAACAACGAGCTGTTATTCCTTAATATCATTCTAATACCCCTCCCCCAATCCCTGGCCAGCTCAGGATGACACTGCAAAGCAGCAGACTCCGCCTTCATCTCCATTCCAGGCCACACCTCTCTATCAGGCTCAGGGAAAGACTGACATTTACAACGTGTTCGTTGATGCTCTGCACATGACCTCCCACTGCTGTGCTTTTAACACGTTGCTTTTATTTGATCTAATTGCAGCCACGTCGAGGCTCATCACAACATTTTGTGGGAAGCTTGAAGAAGCTGATGGGTCCCCCTTATGTGTTGGGCAGCATGCCTGCCAGTGCCTGCCAGGTCTCCTGGAGCCTGGAGACAAGGGAGTTTACTGAAAAATATCCTTCTCATCTGGAATCTTTTCTCTGAGGACAGTCTTGACAACGCTGTTGCCAAACATTTGCAACCATTCATTAATTTATCAAGAAATCACAGCTTCTTGGGAAGTGTCATCGCAAAACTGACTTCTTCCTGTCCCTCTCCTTTCTTTGCTTTTGATTCTTGAAGTTTTTGTTGAAGCAAAAGGTTATTTGTCCCGGATCCGCGGTATGGATTTTACTGCCCCCACCTCTGCTCGGCTGAGTTCCCACTTTCCTTTAGGGTAACAGCTCCCTTGGTGGCATCTTGGTCCAGTTCGGGAACTTTTCAGTTACTTTTGGTTACCAGAAAAGTTCATTCCAAGGTATAAGACTTAGTATTTTTGTTCAAAATTTTTAAAATTTTGTAAATGTATTGAAGTATAAAAGACATATAGAAAAGTACACAGATCCCAAATGTACAGCTCAATGAATTTGCATAAAATGGACACATCTGTGTAAACTCCACTCAGATCAAGAAACGAAACAAGACCAAAATCTTAGAAACCCCTCTGTGCTCCTTTCCTATAACTGCTACTCCACACAAGGTAGCCACTATCTTGACTTCTGACACCATACATTTGTTTTGCTGCTTTTGGAATTTCACGTGAGTGGAATCCAACAGTGTGTATATTCATGCATCAGGCTTCACCCACTTAACATTTTGTTTATATTGGTGCATGTTGTTATAGTTTGTTCACTCTCATTGCCATATGATATTCCACTATATGGTTCTGCTACATTTTATTTTTCTACTCTACTCATTCTTGATTTTTAAAAAATTCACTCTCAAGCACAATTCAGAGATTCAGTGCAGGCCGGCACTGCGGCCCCCAGCTTCTTAAGCTGGGAATGGGGAGAGGGAGTCTTCTTTTAAGACCACCTCACTCTCATTTACAAAATAGCATTAAAAAATACTTAGGAATAAATTTAACCAAGGAGGTGAAAGATCTCTACACTGCCTGCTATAAAACACTGAATAAAGAAACTGAAGGTGACTCAAATAAATGGAATGATATCCCTGTTCACGGACTGAAAGAATTAGTACTGTTAAAATGTCCATACTACTCAAAGTTTTCTGTAGATTTAATGCAATCCCTGTAAGATTCCAATGATAGATATATATAAATAGATAGATTTTTTTACAGAAATAGAGAAAACTATCCTTAAATTTGCATGGAACCACAAGAGATTTGGAATAGCCGAAGCAATCCTGAGAAAGAAGAACAAAGCTGGAGGCATCACACTTCCTGGTTTCAAACTATATTACAAAGCTATTGTAATCAAAATAGTATGGTACTGACATAAAAAGAGACAAATAGATCAATGGAACGGAATCAAGAGCCCAAGCATAAACCCATGTATTTATGGTCAGCTAATATTTGACAAGGGAGCCAAGAATACTCAGTGGAGAAAAGACAGTCTCCACTAAATGGTGTTGGGAAAATCAGATATTTACACACAAAAGAATGAAACTAGACCCCTTAAACCACTCAAAAAAATTAACTTAAAAAGGATTAAAGATTTACATGTAAGACCTGAAACTATAAAACTCCTAGAAGAAAGCATAGGAAAAAAGCTTCCTGACATGGGTCTTGTCAGTGGTTTTTTTCTATATGACACCTAAAGCACAAGCAAAATAAATAAATAAATAAATAAACAAGTGGGAGGCACATCAAACTAAAAGCTTCTGCACAGCAAAAGAAACCATCAACAAAATGAAACGGCCATCTACACAGTGGGAGAAAATATTTGCAAACCACAGATCTGATAAACAGTTATTACACAAAATATATAAAGAACTCATACAACTCAACAGCAAAAATACAAGTAATCCAATTTTAAAATGGGCAATATAGATGGACCTTGAGGGCATTACGCTGAGAAATGTCAGACAAATACAGTGTGATCTCATTTATATGTGAAATCTAAATCTAAATCTATAACTGAATCACTCTGATATACAACTGACACTAACACAATATTGTAAATCAACTATACTTCAATTTTTTTAAAAAAACGCACAGAAACAGAGATCAGATTTATGGTTGCCAGAAGCAGGGGATGGGGAATGGGGCTGAGGAATTGGGTGAAAGTGGTCAAACTTCCAGTTGTAAGATACGGTTAAGTCCTGGGGATGTAATATACAACATCATGTCTATAGCTAACAATACTGTTTTGTATATCTGAAAGTGGCTAAGAGAGTCGATCTTAAAAGTTCTCATCACAAGGACAGAAAATTTTGTAACTATGTGAAAGGATGGATGTTAACTAATTGTGCTGATCATTTTCACAGTACATGCATACATTATTATGTAATACACATTTGGCTTATATGATGTCTTATTTCAATTATATCTCAATAATACTGGAAAGAAAAACAAAAGACCTCATCCCCACCCTGAGACAGGGAGTCTCCTTACCTGAGTATCCACGTGTCAGTGCTGGCAAAGTGTCCCTGGCACTGCTGGTTCCCGGTGGCTCCATGTGAGGCTGATCAACCTTGCTGCCATGGTGAGCACCACAAAGGTGGCTGTGTTGAGCTTTCCCCAGTCCCTCTCCAATGAGGATGACTTCTCCCAGAGGGGTAGCCATGTCTCCTTTTCGCACCAATAGCAATTCGAGTTGACAATGACTTTTCCATGTTGCACATCCCATTGTGTGACCCAGTGGCCTCCTGGGCAAGCCCTACAGCTCCTTCTCAAACTCTGACCCCCATGGTTTTTCATGCGGAGCTGCAGGAAGTGCTGGGGTGTGCACCTTCCAACTGCAGTGAAGAACCGAGCTTGTCCTGGAGTTGCCCCATCTTCTTCCAACCTCAATACACCACGGTCCCTTCAATCCCTGCTGTCATGGGCCATCTCTAGACCAGAGGCAGGCGCAAGGCTCCTTGTTCAAGCTCACCCCACAACTTCTGCGCTCTTCCAAAAACTCTCAGCACACTCTTCTCCACCGGCTCCACCAGGAGTGCCTGTTAGCTTTGGCAGTTCAGCAAGCAAGCAAGCAACTAACCAACCAACCGGGGAACACGAGGCCACGCTCTGCTCTGTGGAGGCTCTGCTAATGATCACAAATGGAGTAGAAGTCATGGCGCCCCGTGGATCCCTTCAGCTGTTAGTATTTTAGTACACACAAGCCTGACTCCCAGTTGCCAGCACCTGAGTATCTTTGCCTGCAGGCTTTCTCTGACAATTGGACCCCACCCTGCCCAAGTATGCAGCAGGCCGAAATTGCCAGGGAATTAACACCCTCCAGGATCAGCCTCTAATCAATGGCCCTCCAGGGCTCGGGAATAAATACCCTGCCTATGACGTGGAATATCTCTGAGGGCACGTTTTCTACGGATATCTCACTTTACAACACACCCTTTTAGGGGCTGCCTTCCCTTCTCTGACTCACTTCCCCCTCCCCCTCCCAGTGTTTCCCTACAAATAAATTACTTGCAATAACATTCTTTTTCCAGGGTCTGCTTCGAGGCAAACTCAAACTAAGACACCCATGATTCTCTTGGAATCCCCCTCGCTTGGCTTCAGAAAGGTGAACGGTCCCTAGGGCTCCCTAGTGAGGATAGAATAGCTTTTAAAGAAAGGGGAGGAGGAAGAGAAGAAAAAAAGGAGTGGGTTTCCCCCACATACAGTCTTTTGTTACTTCTTTCCAAGGCTGGTCCTAACATCCAGGCTTGCAGGCTTCTCTCAGCCACCAAGGATTTACATTCTCATTTTTCTTCATCTTCCACCAGGGATCACTCAGCAGGGCTTAGAATATTCTTGCCTGCTCTTTTCCCAGTCCCGGATGGCTGCCTCCCAAAAACAGAACAGCTCTTGGCACCCAAAAAAAGCAAGGGGCTACAAATCGCTCCACTAATGGTCTCCAATGGGATTTCAGAGACAAACTCCCATTGTAAGATTTCTGGGTCAGAAACTTCTGCCAAATTCCCAAATATTCCTCCTGTTGTCGAGCGGGAGAGACCAAGGCTCCAAAATACTCAGGTTTCAAGTTCGTATCTGCCTCCACCAGGTCCTCTTGGAGACGGAGAGGCTCACTGATTTGGCCCAATTTCAACATGGTCTGATTTGCAGTGGCTGGGCCTACAGCGTTAGGTAGAACCCTCCCCTCTATTCCTTTTTTTTAATATAAATTTATTATTTATTTATTTATCTTTGGCTGCGTAGGGTCTTCGTTGCTGCGTGTGGGCTTTCTCTAGCTGTGGCAAGCGAGGGCTACTCTTCGTTGTGGTGCGCAGGCTTCTCATTGCAGTGGCTTCTCTTGCTGCGGAGCATGGGCTCTAGGCGCGTGGGCTTCAGTAGTTGCACCAGGTAGGCTCAGTACTTTTGGCTTGCAGACTCTAGAGCACAAGCTCAGTAGTTGTGGCGCACGGGCTTAGTTGCTCCACGGCATATGGAATCTTCCCGTGCCAGGGCTCAAACCTGTGTCCCCTGCATTGGCAGGCAGATTCTTAACCACTGTGCCACCAGGGAAGTCCCCTCTCCCCTCTATTCTTGAATGAGGGTCTAAGGTTGGGCCTCTGGTATTCCAGGATCCCCTGAATACTGCTGCCAAAATTGTCTGTGCATTTGTTCATCTGCATTATTCTGAGTAGGTTCAGAGCTTCCCAAAACTTCTCAAAGAGGCCTAGTACCCTCTATCTTTAGTAGGAGAGCAGAATTTTTGAAAAATAAGTAACTTGGGCTTCCCTGGTGGCGCAGTGGTTGAGAGTCCGCCTGCCGATGCAGGGGACACAGGTTTGTGCCCCGGTCCGGGAAGATCCCACGTGCCGCGGAGCAGCTGGGCCCTTGAGCCATGGCCGCTGAGCCTGCGCGTCCGGAGCCTGTGCTCCGCAACGGGAGAGGCCACAACAGTGAGAGGCCCGCGTACCGCAAAAAAGAAAAAAAAGGAAAAAGAAAAATAAGTAACTTTTCTGGGCTCCAGTGATCCCACATCAAATTCACCAAGAACATGTAACCCAATTATGTCCAATTGGCCTTGGGGCTGGGTTCTAGGCCATGACGCACCCCAAACAGCACAAACTCAACTGCAGAAAACCTGGAGGAATAATGTAAGGGTCTTCCAAGAGGACATGAAGGGATAGTAAAGACTGAGTCACAGTATGTCACATGTGCCAACTTTCCTCTGTAGACATTTCTTTCCCCAAATTCTCACTCACAGAGGCAGCTGCTCCCCCCAAATCCCCTTTTCCTGCCTCTTCCTCAAGACCCTCTCTTATGCCCCTTTCTTTCACCTCTTCCACCGCTTTCTCCCAAGCACCTTAGAGGCTTTTCTGATGTAAATCTACTTGGCCTCTCTCAGCTGGTCACCATTATCCTCTCAACTCATTAACAGGGCAGCTCAACAAGGGGCTGAGGGGGGACTTACACGTGGTTCACCATGGTTGCAGACCCCGAATTGCAAGTCTCTGCTGATCCCAAAGAAACCCATCTTTGCTGGAGAAATATCTGGCCCTCTATTTGCTTTAGGTCAACGCCTATAAGGAAGGGAGTTTCAGGACCTCCCTGGCAGTCCAGTGGTAAAGAATCTGCCTTACAATGCAGGTGACGTGGGTTCTATCCCTGGTCAGGGAACTAAGATCCCACATGCAGTGGGGCAACTAAGCCTGCGCACCACAACTACGGCGCTCGCGCACCTCAATGAGAAAGACTGCGTGCTGCAAACTACAGAGCCCGTGCGCCCTGGAGCCCACACACCCTGGAGCCTGCATGCCACAACTAGAGAGAGAAGCCCGCACGCTGCAATGAAGAGCCCACAGGCCTCAACCAAGAGTCCATGTGCCGCAACTAAGATCCGACACAGCCAAAAAACATTTTTTTAATAAATAATAAATAAATCTTTAAAATAAAAGGTTCAGGGCTTCCACCACAGAGGCCACAGGTTTGATCCCTGGTCAGGGAACTAAGATCCCACATGCCAGGGGGTGCCCGCGTGCCCCAACAAACATCCCGTGTGCTGACACAGCCAAAAGTAAAAATGAATAATAATTTTTTTTTAAAAGCCTATTTAAAAAAAAATGTTACTTTTTAAAAAAAAAGAAGTTTCTAGAAGGTAGTGGAGGCAAGTTATACACAAATAGTTCTTTTCCTGTTGTACACTCCCTGGGTAGTTAGAAATGAAATTGAAGAACTGGTTCCCTTTAAAACGTAAACTGTACTATGAAAAAAAACATGAGGCAGAGCTGTTTGAGCTATAACAGAAAGGTATCTAAGATATAACAAGCAGGGAGACGAGGGTGAGGCCAGCCTAGGGCCCACCTGCAGGGCCCTGAGAGTAATGTTTAAGAGTGAGATGCCCAGGGTGCAAAATATAAGGAGGCGCTCACCCCCGGGGTTGTACATGTGCTGGTCCTGCACCAGCGTGCACCTAGGGGTGAGCGCCTCCTTAAATTTTGCACCCTAGCTGTCTCACTCAACTCACCCTCATCCTGGCCCAGATAGTCAATGCAAACAAATAAAGCAGAATCATCCCACACACACTATTATACTCTCACGTGTAAACAATCCACATGTGCGTTAAATATATAGAAAGATCCGGTGGGGATGGCACCAAAACAGTCACGTGGTTCATCCCCAGAAGTAGGATTGGAGGGTTCATCCTTCCCTCCTAACTTGACCCATTTCTGCGCTGTTTGAAGTTTCAAAATAACAATCTCTTAGGACTTTAGTAATTTTAGACAATCCAGAAAAATAAAGAGAATAATAAACCGTATTACATGTTAAAGGGCCTGCAAAAAAAACATTAAAAGAAAACAGATTGTCAGGGGTTTCTTCTTGTGGTCAGATGCAAATGGTGAAAATTGAGACATGTATGGAGGATTCTTTCCCCCTGATTTCAAAGCACTCTCACTTGGGTTGTTTCCCTCCGAGAACGAAGGCAGCACGGCCACCCACCTCTGATTCATCCAATCTGAGGTTTGCTTTTGCAGCAGATTTAAGTCAGCATTCCCCTGGGACCCGCAGCAAAGGGCAGGATGGTGGTTTTCCCTTTCTTTCCCCTAAAACGGGGTTTCGTAAAGATAACAGTCAGTCCTGCTCTGCATGGAAGGTCAGAGAGGGGATGGGCAGAAGAGGCCAGAGTGACCAAACTTCAAATGTCCGGCCAGTTGATACACCTAGCAAGGCTTTGAGCCATTAGTGAAGAAGCCCACAGATTCCACTTGTTTTTCCAGACTCTAAACTTTCTCACCAGTCAAATTTTTCCACCTGTCTTATCCAGTTTTTTCAGGGAAACATTTTTTAAAAATCGACTTGACTCTTAAGCAGAGCAGAAAAGTGTAATAACTTCCCTCTCTTCCTGCCTGGCATAATCTGCATTTCCCTAGTACCTGACTTATCCTGTCTGAAACGAGCTCTCCATCTTCTGCACCATTTCCATCATTCTTCGGCCCAGACAGGCAGGAGACAGACCAAACCCTATTGCCCAAGAGGTGGTTATCAAGACCCCGGGGAGCTGTGAGCCTGCTGGCCACACCCCAGACACCCCAGAGCAGTGATTCTTAGCTAGGGGTGACTTGTCTCCCAGGGGATGTCTGGAGACATTTTTGGATGTCACATCTTAGGGGGAACTATTGCCATCTGGTGAATGTAGGCCAGGGATGACATTAAACGTCCCATAATGCACAGGACAGTTCCCCACAACCCAGAATAATCGGGGCCCAAATATGCACAGTGCTGAGGTTGAGAAACCCTGTCCTAGAGCCTTGCTGCTCAAAGGATGGTCCATGGACCAGCAACATCGATATCCCTTGGGAGCTTATTAGAAACGCAGAATCTCAGGTCCCACACATACCCCAGGTTGAAATACAGCAGCAGGTGTGTCTCATGTCAGGATAGGCTAGTGTAAGGGTTAGCAAACTCTTCCTGTAAAGGGACAGATAGTAAATATTGTGGGTTTTGAGGGCCTGACAGTCTCTGATGCAACTGCTCAACGGTAAGTAGTCACCTAGGCATTTGCAGCGTGGCATCGGTCCCCCTAGAAGCGCCACCCACCTTTTATTGGCCAAAGCAAGTCACGTGGCCCCACCCAGTTTCAAGATGGAGGGATCTGTGCCCAGAAGGATGGCAATTCCTGATGCCTACCCAGATCCATCCTCCCCAAAAGTCCCAGCCCTGTGCCCGTGTATGATGCCATCAAGGGTTTGAAGAGACTTGGGCAGAGTTACATGCCAGGTTTGGCCTGGAACATTTCGTGAGGAACTCATACCCTCCTCACGCCCCACTAAGGAATAACAGCACAAACCTTCCTAGACCCGAATGCCTGCTCTGTGCCAGGCGTGTACATACATACCTCAGACGCCATTAACATACCTCATACCTTAACATACCTCATACCTCATTAACATACCTCATACCTTAACATACCTCATACCTTTCCACCCTCAGAAGAGTTTCAGGAGGTGGATGCCTTTTCTTTCTTTCTTTTCTTCTTCTTCTTTTTTTTTTTTTTTTTTGGCTGTCCCATGCAGCACGTGAAACTTCCCCAACCAGGGATCAAACCCGTGCCCCCTGCAGTGGAAGCACAGAGTCTTAACCACTGGACCACCAGGGAAGTCCCTGCCTTTTCCAGATGAAGAGGCAGAGAGATAATGTGACTTATCCAAGGCCACAGGCTGGTAGCTGGTAGAGTTAGGACTCAAACTCAGGTCTGATCTCAAAGCCTATATATTTTAACATCCTCATGACCAGATATTTTCTGAACACTTACTAGGCACCAGGCATTGTATATACTTTTTCGTGTTTTTAACCCTCACAATAACCCTATGAAGTAGGTATCAGTAGCTCCATTTAAGTGATGAAGAGAAGGGGCCAAGAAGCTAAGCGATGTGTCCAAGGTCATACATTCACTGATAGAACCAAAATTCTAACCCAGATCTATTGACTTCTAGTAACTTCCAGTACTACGACATCCATTTCATAACTGAGGTCCTAGGGCACTGACGGTGCCCTGCTCATATCACTTGGGCCTTATCACTTTATGGTCATCAGCTGACTTGAAGCTATCAGGACCTGCATCTCTTTGCCTGAGGCCTTTCTCAGAAGCCACACAGGGATGCTGCTCTGTCTGTGCTCGTGAAAGGTCACCAAAGTCAGGAAATCACCACCTCAGGACCAGCGCCCAACCCCACCAAGCTCTCAACCAAAGACTATTGGAGCAGATATACAAATACCCCAGCTCCTTTGCCTCCCAGGTTCAGTGACTCTGGGCCATGTGTCCCCAGTGGATAAAGCGCCCGTCACCCCAGTAGCTGCTGACTTGACCATGCATCCTTTATTGGCTGCCATCTCAGGTCGTCAGCTCCAACAAATAAAAATTAGAGGACCCCCCCCCCGTTAAATCTGAATTTCAGATAAAACTCATTTATTTTTTAGTATAAGTATGTCCCCAGGCAATATTTGGGACATACGCTAAAAAAAAATTGTTATCTAAAAAATATGGCACAGGACATGCTTATATTTTTAAAATTACTCGTTGGTTATCTGCAATTCACATTTTATTGGGGTGCTGCACTTTACCCAACAACCCTGCTGCCGTCCTTTCCTGTGTCACATGCCCCCTTCCCCACCTGTGCTGCCCATACAAATGGCTGGCATTTGCATCTTGGTCTCAGAGTCTGTCCCGGGGGACCTCGAACTAAGATGGAGGGTGACATACAGGAAGTAAAGCACGTCTGCCCACGGCAGAGACTTACTGATGCTTTAAGGTCCATCTGGACTCCTTGGGAGCCAGGACAATGGAGCCTTCAGCCAACCTCCACGATCACCATTTTAAATACAGCTTATACAGTTGACCCTTGAACAACACGGATTTGAACTGCACAGGTCTACTTATATGCAGATTCTTTTCAATTGTAAATACTACAGCATTACGAGGCCCTCCAAGATGCAGAACCACGGATACGGAGGAAACACCAATAGGGAGGGCCTAGGAAAAATGACAGGCGGATTTTCCACTTTGCAGAGGACTGGCACTCCTCACCCTCACACTGTTCAAGGTCAACTGTATAGAGAAGAGAAACCTATCCTCCTACATCACCAATGCAGTCACAGCTTGGGGCTTCCTGTGGGAAGTAGCCCTTTTTCCCCCTCCATGTATGTTCCTGCCCTAAGCACTGAGAGATGCAGACATTTCTGACACATTGTATCTGGGATTCCCTCCACTGTGTTCAGCACTGATCAATCAGACAGATAAATATTCAGGATTACACGGGCCAGGTTCTGTTCCCACTGAATGGCCACCCTACTCTCCACCTTCCTTGCTAACATACCTGATTTTATATACCTCCTTCAGAGCAGCTTCATCCTTCAGGAGAAACCCAAGCTATCCCCAGAGTGTGGCTCTTTTTCAGTCAAAGGCAATCCTGGTATCTCCACTGCCGTTACCAATAAACGGTTTAGAAATGGATATGAGATGCAGTGCCGGCCAGGGGGATGTGAAGAGGCATGTGGGAAACACGTCTTTGCTCAGGAAAAGAGACGTGTAGTGGATGCCGGGTGCACCACCCAGACCCCCCTTTAGGACAGAAGCTCTCACTCCTGCACCTTCCAAGAGGTCTGTGGCCAAGGTTAAGCCCAAATCCAGTGACTGGTCCATGTAGAAGCACATAGGTCCAGCCTCTTGCCTCAACTTGGGAAACTGAGGATCCAACCAGCTCCAGGGTGCCCTGTGGGGTCACCTGAGGCCTCTGCTGCGACTGCATCTCAGCTCAATTCCTCTTGCTGGCCAGTCCTGTCTGTCACTCCCCATCAGGTCCTGTTCCTGAGAGCAATCATCCATCACCTCCCTGCATGCAAATTTCCATTTTAGGAACTGCTCCAAGTCAATGTGGGAGAAGCAAGTTCCCTTTTCACTAGAAGATGCTGCTTTCTGCACAGGGAACTACAGAGCCCCGAGGGAACCAACCTAAGAAGGTAAGTCAACAATCTCAGGATGACAGAGCAAAAAGATGATAAGAACCTGCATCTTTAATGTTGTCGTGGAGCCACTAAATTAAGCCACTCTGCAACTGTCCTACTTCCGGACAATAAACATTCCTTGTCAATAAACATTCCTTGTCAATCCAGTTAATAATACTGTATTATATTTTTGAAAGATGCTAAGAGAGTAGACCTTAAAAATTCTCATCATAAGAAAAGAAAGTATAACTGTCTGTGGTGATGGACTGTAACTAAACTTCCTCCGGTAGTCATTTCACAATATACACATATATCACATCATTACGTTACACACCTAAAACTAACACAGTGTTATGTGTCAATCACGTCTCAAGTAAAAATGAATAAAAATAGAATATTCCTTGCTGATAAAGCCTCTTTTAGTTTGGTTTATATTACTTGCAGCCAAAATCATTTGAAATCATATACAGCATAGGAATAGTAGGCAAAGGAAATACTCCAAGACAGAGAAGAAATGCTTCTGAGAACAGCATGGGTTCCAGAAATCCAGCACTTAGGTGACCAGCCAGGACACTCCTCCAATTTCAGGTGAAGTTCCCTATCCTAACCACACTGTGACTTCCTCTCTTCTTTTCGTGCCACTGTTGCCCAGCAAAGCCAGAGACTAAGAAGTAGTGGGCGTTTGTGTGCACAATTCCGAGAAAAAAGGAAGCTGCAGACAGTCCCTTAACACCTTGCAATTCACGCACCAGCCACGCCTCTATTTTGCTTTCCTTCTTTTTCTTGTTGTTTAGAAAAAAGGAGCAGAGAAGCATGTCAGGCCAGGAAAGGCTAACTCATCCCAAGTGATGTCTACCTTGTAAATACAATGAAATACTACAGGATGCTCAAAAAATATTTATACGGTTTTGCTCCCTTGTGATAAAACGAACTACTCAGCTACATCCCCAGCCAGGAGACGTGTCAGTGACTCTCTCCTGAAAGTCAGAGGTACCTTTGGCACATGAGCTGTTGTCACTGAGCTAAAGATCAGACAAGCTGCACATTAGGGAGCTGTTACGGTATGCATGTTTGTGTCACCCCCAAATTCATATGGTGAAGCCTGAATTCCCAAGGTGATGGCTTTTGGAGGCTGGACCTCTGGGAGGTAATCAAATCATCAGGGTGGAACCCTCATAATGAGATTGGTGCCCTTAAAGGAAGAGACTTGACAGAACTTGCTTTAATCTCTCTCTCTCTTTCTCTCTCTCTCTCTTTTCTACTTCTGTCTCTATCTTTACCTCACATCCATGTGAGGACAAGCAAGAATGCAGTTGTCTATAAGCCAGGAAGTGGGCCCTTACCAGACATCAGAGTACTAGCATCTTAATCCTGGACTTCCCAGCCTCCAAAACCATGAGAAATAAATGTTTATTTATTTATTTTTGAGGTGATTTTTTTAAAAAAAATAAATTTATTTATTTTTGGCCGCTTTGGGTCTTCGTTGCTGTGCGCAGGCTTTCTCTAGTTGCGGCGAGCGGCGGCTACTCTTCGTTGCAGTGCATGGGCTTCTCATTGCAGTGGCTTCTCTTGTTGCGGAGCACCGGCTCTAGGCGCGCGGTCTTCAGTAGTTGTGGCACGTGGGCTCAGTAGTTGTGGCTCACGGGCTCTAGAGCGCAGGGTCAGTAGTTGTGGCGCACGGGCCTAGTTGCTCCGCAGCATGTGGCATCTTCCTGGACCAGGGCTCGAACCCGTGTCCCCTGCATTGGCAGGTGGATTCTTAACCACCGCACCACCAGGGAAGCCCGAATGTTTAGTGTTTAAGCCACCCCTTCTATGCTATTTTTGTTGTAGCAGCCCAAAGTAAGACAACAACCAAACATGCAACTCAAGCCTGTAGCTTCTCCAGTCTGAGTCTTTTTTTTCACCACTTATATAGAAGATTAAGATCAAGCCTCTGGAATCAAACAGCCTACGGTTAAGTCCTAGACCTTGGATAAGTTATTTAACTCTTCTCAACTTATTTCAACATCTATAAAATGCGAAAACTAATAGTAACAGTGAGCTTAGGCTAAATGATGATGCAGTAACAAACAACCCCCAAATCACAGTGGATTGCAACAATTAGAGTTTATGGCTTCCTAGACTCACATGTCCATCGTGGGCTGGCTGTGGCTTGGCTTTGTGGGATCTTTATTCTGTGATGCAGGCAGGCAGCCTGCATTTGGGGACACTGCCAACCTCGTGGCAGAGGAAGAGAGACCCTGGCAGAACTACATAATGACTGTGAAAGCTTCTGCTTAGAAGTCATGCTACACAGCCCCAAACTTGTCACACAGCCAAGACTGAAGCAATACGGTGGAAAGTAAAATCCTCCCACGGGGAGGATGGGCCAATGTTTTGAATAATAATATAATCTACCAAACAAAAAGACACAACAGTTACAGGAATCAAAGGTTAGGGGCACATTTAAGTATTCGAAAAGCTAGCTATCATAAATATTAGGGCCACCATTTCAAGTTCTAAGTTACTTAGGCCAAGGAACTTTTTACAAAGGGGCCCTCCTATTCAGTAGTCACTTAGATTAAGCCTCTGAAAGCCCTAACTCTATTTAGAGAGTATGTGGATTATTAGGTACTATGAATCAGTGACCAAGTAAATAAAATTGATTCAACTGTAAAACGGGACTAGAAGTGATGTCTACCTCCTAGTGATGCTAGGAAGATGAAATAAGATAATCCACACAATGGTCCATGAAAGATGGCTGCAAACTCTTGGTGAATTTTCCCATTGAAAGTGGAGTCTAATTCCCTTTACCTTCAATCAGCTGGTTTTCATGATCAAGAGAATGTGGCAGAAGTTTCAGGACTTCCGAAGCTAGGTCATAAGGAGCCTTGCAGCTTCTGCCCAGCCCTCCTAGAACACTTGTTCTTGGAGCACTGAGCTGCCACATAAGGGGTAAAGGGCTCCAGCTGGAACCCAGTCTTCTAGCTGTCTGGCCCAAGTGCCAGAGATTTGAGTAAAGCCACCTCGAAGCCATGTAGAGCGTAAGACTGGCCCGGCTGAGCCCTGCCTAAATCCGTGGCCCACAAAATCATAAGATGATCAAATGGTTGTTTGAGCCACTAAATTTTAGCACAGTTTGCTATTCAGCAATAGATAACCAGGACACATGCAAGCCTGTAGCAGTGTGTCTGACTCACAGTTGATTCAGAAAATATTCTAGTGTAACTAGATCATAGGTAAACTCCCAACTCGTCTTCCCCTTTCAGTTTGGAAGCCTGTGACTTAGAACTGAGAAAAGGAGGTAAAGAAGCATCTTGAGTCAAATGTTTCAGGAGCAGTTTCCTCAACTTCCCCTAAATGTAAAGAAAAGAGGAGGAATATCCCTAAGGTCCATAAAAGGAGCCTTAAACATGTAAGACTCCTAACTTGAGGAATATCAGAAATCTCGTCGTTTCCCTTAGGTATGCTTGTGTCTAAACCCTTAAAGGAAGTAAAACTTCAACATTTTTAATTCCCTTAAAACTTCAGGTAAAATTGCCGCACTGATATGATGCCCCATGTTGACCTGGTGAGGACACATGCCCTTTCACACCCACCACACTCCTTCAGGACACTGTGTACCTCATTTGGAGAAGCAATGATCTAGACTCTGGAGTTGGAAAATTCCCCTATTCAAGAATAAATAAGCAAATATGTCTGGGCTGGTGCCAACCCTTTTGTTGTTGATTTGTTTGTTCTTTATTTTTTTGGCCGTGCTGTGTGGCATACAGGATCTTAGTTTTTTCCCTGACCAGGGATCGAATCCATGCCTCCTGCACTGGAAGCATGGAGTCCTAACCATTGGACCACCAGGGAATCCCTGTTTGTTCTCCTGACATGGGGAATTGGCCATTTGAGATGGAGATTGAGACAGCAATGCCATGAGTTCAGCAAATACCACCTCCTTTTCTATCTGGGGACACAGCTACACCATATTTCCCAGTGTCCCCTGCAGAGAGACAGGATCATATGACAGATCTGGTCCATGGAATGTAGGCAGCAGTGATGGACACCCCTTCCTGGCCTGGGCCCTAGTAGACTTCCTATGTGACCTTCCAAGACCGTAGGGGATGAAAAACCCAAGGGTGGAGGGGGCCTGGCTCCCTGAATGACTGAGAAGAGCAGACTCAACCCACTGGCCAGCTCCACCAGCACTGGACTATGGCCTCAGCGAGAAATAAGCCTTTGGTTCGTTACACCATGAGGTTGAGGGGTATTTGTTGCAGGAGTGAGCCTTTCTTAACTAACACAAAGGTATGGGGTAGGGAGCGTGTTGCGCTCTTCTCCCATCTCCACAACGAGCAAACCACAGTCAGAAGGCCGTTGTCAGAGAATTTAGCAACAGCAGTTAAACTGTGTCACAACTCCCAGAAGAAAGGAAAGAGACTCAGAGGGCTGGCCCTGCCCTCCCTAGTCTCCTAAGGGTACGAAGCAGGAATCTTCTATTCTCTCTTTCTCTCTGCAGGGGAACAGCAGGCATATATCTAGCACATCACGTTCTGCTGGCTCCACTGACCAGAAGATGAAATTCTATCACTCATCCGACAGGATACCTCACAAGTGACTAGTTTAATCCCTGAGGCCTCTTTAGAAGGAGAATCCTCTCCTTTCTCGGCAATTCCTCCCTTTCCTCAGCCTTGTTTCCATGAAGCAAGAGAGTCAGTCGTACTCAGATCAGCTCAGCAGGGAACAGATATTCTTGGAGTGATTCTTCCCCAATTTGGTGGACTGAATTGAATAGCTATTTATCAGAGTTCAAAATGGTGTCTTTTGCATAACACGGCCTTGGGACTATACCCTGGAAATCACTCTGTCCGGTATGCAGCAAAGGAATGTTCTTGTGTTGAGAGGGACAGGGTGTACCAGGACCTGGGCAGGACCAGGCAAGATGAAGAGCTTTGGCAGAGGAAGAAATTAGCAACTGCTACCGATTTCTTCAGCTTTGGGGACTTGGATGTCCTTGGCCACCTTTCCCTAGAAACTGGAATCCCAGAGGTTAATGTAGTGAGTGACATGGAAAGGAGAGAGCCCAAACCTAGAGATCACATAGAGCTAGGTTTGACTGCCTGCTCCGGCACGGACTACCAGTTGTGTGACCTAGGGATATAACTCAACCTCTCTGAGATCCTGCTTTTACACCTGGAAGATGGGGACTGATGAAACCTATCTCACAGAGTCCTTAAGAAGGGTGAATGAAATAGTGAGTAAAATGCCTGTCGTCACAGTCGCCCTTCCCCCCGATCTCTCGTCACAGTCGCCCTTCCCCCCGATCCCTCTTCAATATCTGGAACCACACGTTTTGGGATCTTCAAAGTCACTACTCCCTTTAAATCCTCAAAATTGACCTCACTATCTTACTGCTCCTCACTGGCCATTGTATGACATTTGCAATGGAAAGAAGCTAGGAAAACAAGCTTGAGACTTCAGAGTAGAAGCCACTGTAGACCTGGTAGCTGGAGCTACCTAGTATCTTAGGGGTTAGCAGCCCCAGTTAACACTTAAAAGAGCCCCTGTATAACACCCAATCCCCCAACCACCCCGATCTCTACCCTGCACTAGCGCAACAGGAGGAAATCAGAGGCTGGCTAGCAGACCATACCATATCCTCCTGTCATATCTAAAATGCATGGCCAGGTTGCAAATAGATAGCACGTGCCCCTCTACTGTCTAGTCCTACACCTGTGGCAGACATCACAAATCAATCACAGCACTCTTCCCCACTGATCCCAGACAAGTCAGCAGAATCTTTCCCCACAGGGTACCCCAGCAGACACCACCAACCAATCAAAAACATCATGCAAGTAGGAACCTCTTTATCAAACCATAAACATTTGCCCTCCAGAGTGGCTGAGCCATGGAGGGTGAACAGGAAGCCAGAGAGACACAGTAAGGAGGAAACCACGATGGATCGCTGAGCTGCCAAGTGCTCACAAGAACCCATTCATAAGTGCTAAGAAAATCCAGATGAAACCATGCAATTAGTCATGGAATCCAGGTCTGAAGGGCTCTTTCCAAAGCACAATTTCTGCACTTTCTCTGTATTGCTTGCTGGGCATTGACTTCCCTGTGGCAAGGACGTTTTCTCCAGAGAATGAGCAAAGCATAAAGAGAGGGGGGTCATTTTCACACAGGTCCAGGCATCATTAGCCAATCTGTTAACTAAACACAGGTGTCAGCAAGGGCAGTTAACCAGAGCTCATCCCACCTACAGGACTGTTAACAAGACAGTGACATATAGCCCAGGGTGTTAAATCTTCCATGGCAGGAATCCTTGTCTTTGGTGAATGGCCGTGAATCAACCAAACAGGATATGCCGGGATGTTTAAGACGGTTGTATATTTATTTATGAGTGAATGACCAGGTCAGTATTTCTGCCAGTTACCTTTATGGTTTTTATAAGATTTGGATAATGCTTATTTGCCGCCCATACCATTTCCCATTCACAACGGAGCTTTGTGGGACATTTAGAGACGTTTCTAATGTCTTCTGCCGGTCTCTCTGGCATGAATAAAAGGATCTGTTTTCTTAGGGTTTCTCCAAGGAACTCACGCGAAGCTAATTTGGATGATAAAATGGTATCATTTCAAACATCTTCATGAACGGATTATATTATTTGAACCTTTTCAGGGGAAGAGATTAATCATGTGGTTTGCATCGCCAAGCTTATAATTTTAATAACAAGGCTGGTCACTTGAAGAGCCAAAATCCATCTTTTACAATGAAATATGCTACATTAGGAAAATATCTTGTGTTTCTACTGTTGGACCGTGCTGACGTCATTGGCAATCCAAGGGGTGCATTTGTTTCCAGAATGGGCAATATCTACCCAAGATGAAACTCTATCGTTTACTGCTACTGTGAACTACAACATTAATAGCTTCCATTTACTGAAAGTTTATTTTGATCAGACCGTATGCACAGTGTCTCAAGCCAGAGGGTAAGAACCCATATCCCGTATTATGCAGATGAAGACACGGAGGCTTCAATGAACACTGTGGTACATGTCATGGAAGCAACCTGAGTGTCCATTGACAGGCAAATGGATAAAGAAGATGTGGCACATATATACAATGGAATATTGCTCAGCCATAAAAAGAAACGAAATTGAGTTATTTGTAGTGAGGTGGATGGACCTAGAGCCCGTCATACAGAGTGAAGTAAGTCAGAAAGAGAAAAACAAATACCGTATGCTAACACATATATATGGAATCCAAGAAAAAAATGGTTCTGATGAACCTAGGGGCAGGACACGAATAAAGACACAGACGTAAAGAATGGACTTGAGGACATGGGGAGGGGGAAGGGGAAGCTGAGATGAAGTGAGAGAGTGGCATGGACGTATGTACACTACCAGATGTAAAATAGATAGCTAGTGGGAAGCAGCCGCATAGCACAGGGAGATCGGCTCTGTGCTTTATGACCACCTAGAGGGATGGAATAGGGAGGGTGGGAGGGAGACGCAAGAGGGAGGGGATATGTGGATATACGTATACATATAGCTGATTCACTTTGTTGTACGGCAGAAACTAACACAACACTGTAAAGCAATTATACTCTAATGAAGATGTAAAAAAAGAGAAAAAGAAAAAGAAACCGAGGCTCCACATTGGTAACTAACATCCCTCAAGGCCCGCAGATAGTACTGAAAGAAGCAGGACTCACAGACACATTGGTCCAATGCCCAGGCTGGTCCCTCTCCAGCTATGTTCTGCTGTCCTCGTGGCCTCTGCCTTCAGATACCCTCCTCCCCCAAGTTACGTTACATGGCCAAATCCATGAGAAAAAAAAAATCAAACTGGCTGCCACATACCATGGAGACATAACAAAAAGCTAATTGACTGCAACTCTTATGTTCCAGCCTACGCTTGCAGTGGCAGGGGAAGTCATCTCAGCCATGCGGACGGCGACCCACTGGTTTGAAGCGGCGCCAGGGGCCGGGCTGTCCAGCTCAGAGGAGCCAGGCGCAGACCCTCACCTCCTGCCTGCCTTTTGCCCAGTGCGCTCATGTCCCCCGTGTCTCTCACGTCTGGTCCTCTGCCAAACAGCTTCAGGACAGCATCTCTGCCACCATCACCATCATCACAAACCCCACTGGCAGCCTTATAACCGCTCACTCTACGGCACATTGGACGTGCCGGGCAAGCAGTGCTATTTATATATAATATGGGGCTCTATATCAGATGTGCCTGTTCTCATTTTATTCTCCCCACCTCTGGAAGTAAGGAGAGTATTCCACCCATCTGACACGCGAGGAAACTGAGGTTTCACTTGGGTCTGTCTGAAGTCACACAACAAGAAGGTAGAAAAGCTGGGGACAGGACTTCTCTGGTGGTCCAGTGGTAAAGACTCCGTGCTTCCACTGCAGGGGGCACGGGTTCAATCCCTGGTCGGGGACCTAAGATCCCACAAGCCTTGGGATGGAGCCAAAAAAAAAAACAAACCAGAAAAGCTGGGGACTGGGATCCAGGCTGCTACCTCAGAGCCCAGGCATTTACCCTCGTATGGTAGAGGCTGAGAACCCTTCTCCAAAAAGACAAAGTGACACCCTCCTAGCACAAACCCATAGGTGGTCTCGGCGCTGGGATGATAACCTGGGCTCTCTCCTCATTCTAGAACTTTCTCCACCATGCCACACTGCCCCAACCTCTCTCCCTTTTTATTCCCCAGCAACTGGGCACAGACTGTTGGCGTGCCCTATATCAGGAACTGTGCTATATGCTGACAGGAAACAGCAACAACAAAACAAAAATAAATGGAAAGAAGTCATGATTCCTGTTCTCAGCAACCCCAGAGTCAGACTGCCCTTTGTGTCAGACTCCTGGCTTTGCTGTCAACCAGCTCTGCAAACTTGGACAGATCACTTGACTTATCTGGGCCTCAGTTTCTCTATTTGCAGAATGGGATAATGTTAGTACTTGCTTTGGTAGGTTACTGTGAGGATTAAAAAGATGACTAATGCAAGTTTAAATGGGGTAAGGTCTGTACAATGCCTGCTATATTCTCTGGATATTTTTAAGCTCTTAGCAAATGATGGAAGCTATTTTATTTTCGCCAGCACATTAAAATATACGTATAATTCCACCCACAAGTTGACATCCAAGTGCCAATCTAGAATTATAAAGAGGAGTTCTAGGGACTTCCCTGGCGGTCCAGTGAAGACTCTGCGCTTCCACTGCAGTGGGTGCAGGTTTGATCCCTGGTCAGGGAACTAAGATCCCACATGCCACATGTCAAAAATAAAGAGGAGTTCTTAAGGAAGAAACTGAGGTGTGAAATAGAACAGTCTGGGGGGTTCTCCTAGAGGAAATATGGATTCGTTTGGTTCTTGAAATTTGGATACATAAAATTCAGATGATGAGAAATAATAAAAAACATGTAACTCACAATTTCCTGTGTAATCAGGGTCTTGGCATCAGGCACTGTATTCCTTACAACCCTAGTTGTCTACATATCCACATTTAATACATGTGAAGGGAGTGAAGCTCAGAGAGGTGAAGTGACTTGCCCCAGGCCACACAGCCACAAAGCAGTTGAACCAAGAGTCAATCCACATTTGTCTGACTCTCTGGCCTATTCTTTCCTTCTCATAAAAGTCACTGGGGATTGCCCAGAGGGCGGTGGAGTGAGAAAAGCTACCCATGGAGAGTAGAGAGTTCTTCCTGATGGATGGTGCCCGTGGCTGTGGACAAAATTCAGGAGGTGTACAAACTTGGATGGGAATAAAAATTACACCGTCCTTTTCATTAACATTTACCTGAAGTTGAACATCGCCTTCCATTTTGAATCTAGGCAATGATCAACAACGTTATCAGCAGCACCTGTGGCTGTTTCACCACTAGGTCTGTGGGCCAACACCCCATAGTGGTAAAGTATGTAATCTGGCTCCGAAGCCAGACTTCTCTCTGCTCTGCTCCACTGCACGTTTCTATCAGTAAATGTACCATTCTGTGTCTTAAGTGATTGCTCACTTGATCAACTCTTTGCCTAGAATGGAACACCCCTGAGGCCAGAAAGCCTCTCTTGTTCATCTATGAGTAATGAATCTTAGCATTTGATCCAGAACGTGGCACAGAAAGGGGCTTAATAAATGCTTGTTGCCCACTGGGGGGCAACCTTCCACAATGGCTCCCAGGGACCCTGCTTCCCGCTATTCATGCTCTTGTGTAATCTCCACCCCTGGAGTGTGGGCCCAGGGACTTGATTCTAACACAGAGAACATGGAAAATGTGATGGATGTCACTTCTGAGAGGTTATAAAGGGCAGTGGCTATTGTCTGGCACACTCTGGCTCTTATCACACACCTGCCCTGATGGAGTGGACCACCTGGCAAGGAATGCAGGGCAGCCTCTGATCATCAGCCAATGAGGAAATGAGGCTCTCAGTCCAAGAACCCACAAGGGATCCTACAAAAACCACTGAGTGACTTGGAGGTGGATCCTGCCCCATTTGAGCTTTTGGATGAGACCACAGACCCTGTGCCGACACCTTTATTACAGTCAGAGACACAGAGCTGGAGGTTCCAGCTAAGACATGCTCAGATTGCCAACCCCAGAAACTAAGACATAATAAATGAGTGTCATTTTTAAGATGCTAAATGCTTTTGGGGGGCAGTTTGATACACAGGAATAAATAACCAATACACTGCCTGTCAGAATACAGGAGAAAGAGGAGAAAAGGTGGGAGAGAAAGTGAAAAGGGGCAGAGCCCTCTGTCACCATCTCTCCTCTGGCCATAATCTGGGGGTCACTCCTTGGCACCACAACCCCATACTCTTGATTCTTTCTTGTCCCCTGCAACACCCGTAACTGTAGCACGACCTTGTCCGTGCCAGTGCCTGCCTTAGGGACTATGTGAACTTTCCTGCTGTGGTCACGTCATGCTCCATGCCTCATTCCAAAACTTTACTGTAACCAAACGCCTCACTTCATCAGGACAGAGGCCAAAATTGGTTAGCCTTCTTTTAACGTTCTTGTAATGACTCCAAGCTTATCCAGTGAATTGCACAAGCCCATTTTGTTAATTTAACATTCACTTGACTCCCAAAGAATTTCCAGGAATCTTGACAGTGAGGATGCATCTGGCTCATAAAAATCACACAGACACGGTCAATTGGCTCCACCAGCTGCCCTCACCCAAGCTCTCAAGCGCCCACACCATCCACCTGCTGGGAATGTGCATTTCCTGTCAGCCACATCATCCGTGGCTGGCTTTTGCATGGTTCTACTTTAAACTCATGAACCCTAAAGTTACTGTCAGAGGCTCCTGCCTGGCTTCCAACAGGCTTTTGATTGGAGTGGAAGTGCCAGCTAAGAGCCTCCCCAGAAAGAACTCTCAGAGCACCCCCTTCTCTGGCCCACCCAAGCCTTCTCCCCATTGCACACAGCACTCACTCTCTGAGATACAGCGGCTTCATTTGTGTTGCCTTACTTCCTCCATTCCCATTTCATGGGAAAACAGACTGTGGATTTAATAATAGCTCTTCATTTGGGAAAAATTCTATCATATGGAATGTACACATTGACTTTTTTATAATATCGAATTTACTGGGTGTAGTGTACATGCGACATGCATTAAAATGCACCCATTCTACTGCCTGCTAATGCAGGGGACACGGGTTCAAGCCCTGGTCTGGGAGGATCCCACATGCCGCGGAGCAACTAGGCCCGTGAGCCACAACTACTGAGCCTGCGCGTCTGGAGCCTGTGCTCCGCAACAAGAGAGGCCGCGGTAGTGAGAGGCCCGCGCACCGCAATGAAGAGTGGCCCCCGCTTGCCGTAACTAGAGAAAGCCCTCGCACAGAAACGAAGACCCAACACAGCAAAAATAATTAAATTAATAAAAACTCCTACCCCCAACATCTTCCAAAAAAAAAAAAAAATGCACCAATTCTAATTATGCACTTCAATGAGTTTGACTAAATTTTACCCCGGTGTAATTATGACCACAGTGAAGACAGGGAAACTTCCCATTATCCCTGAAAGTTCCCTTGTGTCTCTAATTCCAAATAATTCCCCGTACTTCTTTCCCTGGGCAACCACTGGTCTGTTTTCTGTCATTATAGATTAGAGTTGTGTCGTGTAGAGTTCCATATATGTAGAATGACATAACATGTCTCCTTTTGTGTCTGGTTTCTTTCACTCAGCATAATGAGTCTGAGGTTCATCTGCAGAGTCAAATCAAATGTATCCAGTATGACAGCTGTTCATCCCTTTTTAGTGCTGAATAGTATTCCTGTCTACTTGCTTTTCCTGTGCTTTTTATTTTTTTTGCATTTTTCAACTTTATTAAAGAATAATTGACATGGACTACACTGTACCAAAGTATACAATTTGATTAGTTGTAATACATGCATATATCCATGATACACACATATTTTACAAATAAGAACTTTAAAAAACATAGTGCAGCTCACAATGGTGAAATAATTCCTTTGCTCGAGTCTTCTCTGGGAACCTGAAGTGAATATTTGCCTCACATTTGATTAACTAGAGAATCTTTGATGACCTTTTCAAAAGAGAAAAATCTGTTCTAAAGGTGATTTGCTGCCTCTGATGAAAAACCTTTTAAAAGCAGAACTTTTGCTGAAAATAAAACGAACAACAACAAAAACCCAACAACAAAAAATAATGCTTAATGGGCATCTCACTACTTTCAATATTGCTATGACAGGCATCTTAGCTATAGTGACATGAACTCAATTCAAACTGGATCAGGAAAAAAAAGCGAGGACAGAGAGGGATTTGTTGGCTAACATAAATGAAAAGCCCAGGGGCTTCAGGCATAGCTGTATCCAGGAGCTCACATCATGCTGACTCAGTCTATCGTCTTCTTTTTCTCTCTCTCTCAGCCCTGCCTACCTCCCTGTTAGCTTCATTCTCAGTCTAACTCTCCCCACTCATTGGCCTGCTGAAGTTCCAGATTACTTTTCTCGAACCACACATGAAAATAAACCACTTGGGTATTTGCATTGGAAAAAAATTAATGCAGGGAACTGGTTATAGAGGTAAGGGAATGGCTTAGAAGACAACCAGGGATATTGACTAATCCAGAGAATAGCCACATTAGGAAGGCACTACCTTTCATATCAGAGAGAAAAAGAAAGCAGGACGATGTACCTGGAGCCCAGAGGCTGGGTACCAGTCTGGTGGGGGCTAGAGCCAGAGAGGAGCTGAGCTGCTGCTGGAGACACTGCCCAAGACAGGGAGGGAGAGGGAGAACTACTCTGGCCTCTCCCTACTTTCACCCTCAGTCTACCCCAGGGCCTTCCACTGGCCCAACCCAGCTGCAAGCTAGCTGGCCAGGGTGCTGGGGAAATGCAGCCTGTAGGGGCCGGCCCCCTGGAATACAGACAAGAGTGGAGGGAAAGTAAGGAAGTAGGAGACAAGCTCTGAGGGCAAAAGGCCCAGCACAAACCTTGTGGAAGGCGAGCTTCCTAATAGCTCCAACAAAAGCCTCAGAAAGGCATCTGATGTGTCTGGGTGCGGGTGTCAGGCCCCACCCCTCGTGGAGGTGAGGCGGTGGGGTGGAGGTGGGGGGCATCAGCAGCACAGACACTAAGTCACTGAGTGAAGCAGGATGGCCTCCAAAGCAAAGACAAGGTACTCTCACCCTAAGTGGATGCAGGGGTGGCAAACCCAGACGTCCACCACGTGCTGCTCCACGGGGAGGGGTACCCAGGGCTGCACAATTGCCAACGGCCCAACTTGGGTTATTTCCACACAGCAGAATTGCAGGTTTGCTATGATGCCAAACTACGGCCAAGGTCGGGACCTTGCTGATACATTCCCGGTCCCTGGGAAGGTAGGAAAGGGAAAAAAAAAAAAATCAAGAAGCACTACTTCTGCCCCTTCTAATGAGGCTCCCTCATTCCCGAGCCTGGGTTTTGTAGCACAAGACCCAGGGCCTGGGTGGGAAGAGTGGCTGACGAACCCAAACCCAGGAAATGCAAAAACCAAATGGCTAAATGGTCTTCAGTGGCATTCTGCCTTTTAAAGGAGACACTTTGCAACCCAAATGTGGAGGCCAAAGGATTTCCTACAAGTCTTTTATGATCTCTATAAATTTCAAGAGAGAGAATTGGTGAGGAACTGGGCTCTGTCACTGTCAGGCCGCTGATTGAACGTGCGTTTAATGGAGTCTCCAGCAGCCATAAAAATGCATGAAAACAGCCTTCTGGACACAGGCAAGTCTGATGGATGGAGCGGTGACACCCAGTAAAAGCCAAATGATCTGGGCTTGTCCTCATGCCTGTGAAAAAGAATACATCTTGGTCTCTTAGGATAGAACTTGCACTTGAAGAAACAGTAAGCATTCTATGTGAAATTTCTCCCCGGGGGAACTGACACACACATACACACAATCAAAACTAAACATTGCACGGGGAAGGCTGTTATATAACATCGTATTCCGCAGGAGTTAAAAACTTGCACAGTCCAGTGCGTGGAAGAGCCCCCCCTCCCAAATTTGTATCCACCCAGGATCTCAGAATGTGACTTTATTTGGAAATAGGGTGTTTTCAGATGTCATTTTACACAACATTTTAAAGTCTCGGTTTGCCAAATTGAGGATGTTAATAATGGTGCCTACCGATGAAATGAGCAGAGGATGTAGAACACATATTATCATATAATAAATGCACAATAAATGCTACCTATTGTTACTACTTAGGAGAGATGGAGGGAAGGAAGGGAGGGGAATTATTAAAATCTGGCTAATACTCATTGTAACCCTGAAATCACAGAGCTGCATCCTAAGGGACTGCGGGAGGGAGATCTTCCTTAGCAGGCACGTCGCCTTCCTTCTCCATAACCCGTCAATTGCAGTGTTTCAGAGGCCCCTTAACTGAAATCTCCTAGAAGAGGGAGAAACGTCTCTCTCTGAGTGCAGATGCTTGTGAGGTTCTGCCCTGAGGAAGGAGAACGCCCAGCTTGCCCTAACCCGCTCTGTCCCAGTCAGATGGTCGCCTGATGGTGCAAGCCAGCCAGGAAGTTTAGGAGCCCAGTTCAACACTCAGATAAGAAAATGCACTGAAGCCCTTTATTCCTGACACGGGCATATGGTACAAATCAAGTGGCATGCACTAAATTATTAGAATACTCATTTATTTTGGAATGTGTAAGAAGTAAGTAGAACAAAGCACGTACCATTTTCAAAAGAACTCATTCCCTCTGCTGGGGGCAAAATACCTCTTGTGGGAAGGTATTCATTGAAAATAAATTATCTTCGGGGGAAAGCACATGCTTTTCTAAAGGAGAACGTTGTTCTCTATAGATTTTCTAATTCAAGGGGTGTCTGTTGTGCATGTACACATATATGTTGTATTAAACGCCAAGTTGGAAAATTATTAACCATACTTATTAAAAATTGAAAAGGCGTATGTACCCAAAATAACAGTAAGTAAGAATTATTTTCTCACACATAAATAAGAGAAATCCAAGGCTAGATACTCTAGAGTTACTATGGGGGCTCCACGGTGTTTTCAGACATGGCTGCTCCTGTCTTCCTGCTTCGCTAAACTCAAAGCGAGTAGCTTTTATCCTCAGAGTCACTTTATGGCCCAAGATGGCTGTTGGAGCCCCAGCTACCACATGTGTATTCCAGGCCAGCAATGGATGAAGGAGGGAAAGACAAAGGAGTCCACCTCCCAGGTGCATCAACTTTTTTCACAGTCCTCCCCAAGGTCCTATACAACATTTCCATAGTCACATACACCCCCTAACTGTAAGCAAAACTGGAATGTTGTCTTTTTGTTGGGTGTATTACCACCTCAAATAGAATTGAGGTTCTGTTACACTTTGGGGGATTCGTATTCTACACATCACACTTTGGGAAACCATGGATGCTTCCCTCTGGAGCAGGAGTCGTCTTATCGGCACTACTGACATTTTAGAAGGGATAATTCTTTTTTTTTTTTTTTTTTTTTTTTTGTTGGTACGCTGGCCTCTCACTGCCGCGGCCTCTCCCATTGCGGAGCACAGGCTCCGGACGCGCAGGCTCAGCCGCCATGGCTCACGGGCCCAGCCGCTCCGCGGCAATGTGGGATCTTTACGGACCGGGCCACGAACCCGTGTTCCCTGCATCGGCGGGCGGACTCTCAACCACTGCGCCACCGGGGAAGCCCAGAAGGGATAATTCTTAATTGGGGGGCTGTGCTGTGCATTGCAGGAGCAGCATGCCTGGTCTCTACGCAGTAACAATTCCTTCCCTATCCTGTTGTGACAATTAAAAATGTCCCCAGACATCATCAGTTGTCCCCAGGGGCAAAACTGTCCTCAAGTGAGAATGTCCCCATTTATTTATTTACTTACACAAGTTCATGGATTCTTAGGTTATTCCATGTGTTACACTCGTTTACTATTTAACATTCAAATGATCGCAGATTTCGCCAGTGGGAACCCTGTCAACCTGGCTCCTATGTTCTTTGGACGTGTCCCTATCAGTCTTTGAGCACTTGATTTCAGAACTTTCCATCTGGAATTAAGAAAATATACAGTGACTATTGAAAAGACCACTCTGTCTTAGGATATGAATACTGAGCCCATTCTTGCAGCCTGTTTTAACAACACTGTTATTTGTTAAAAGGGACAATGTTACTGGTGAGGACTCACCTCAAAAATGGAAATGGCAATAAGAGTTGCTATTTCTATGAGAACTAAGTTAAAATCTTATACAAACTTATGGAAAGTGTTCATAAATGAAATCTGCTTTAAAAACGTTATGGAGTTAGGTGTAGACAAGATAACCGCATTATTTTAAACAGAATTGAATCCCTCCTCCCAGCTCCACGTTTGCGCACTGTTTCAGGAAAACATCCACTGTTGAAAGTCAAGTTTAGCACTTTTATAGGTTGTAAAAATCCAGAGGGGATCGTCTTACCAATGCCATTCACTAAAATTTTCCTCACTGAAATCAGATCAGTGTTAAACTGTAAAACCCCTCCCACGAAGTGTCAGCCCCAATGTATTTCAGCCTGAAGAGAGATCTGAGCCTGGAATGTCTTACTGTTCCAGAAAGTAAGGAAGTGATCAAAGACTGATGGGGACATGTCCAGAGAACCCAGGAGCCAGGCTGACAGAGTTCCCACTGGCCAAATCCCAGATTATTTGAGCGCTAAACAGTCAACAAGTGTAACAGATAGAATACACCAAGAATCCATGAACTTGTGTAAGTTACTAAACAAGTGAGCAGAAGGGGAAGCTCTCCCTTATAATAATCAAAAACAACAACAAAAAAAACAAAAAACTAATAATAACATCAGAGGGATGATGAAATTAGAAACTGACCATTTGGCAAACATTGTAATAGTAACTGTTTCCATCAAGAATCACCGTCAGACGCTGAAACCAGTGGGTTAAAGTTGGAGGAGGAACAATATTTACAAAGTCCCAAAAGTCTCTTATCACAATATAATGAATTACAGAAGGAAAAATGGAACTTTCCAGTGGAGAAACCTGGCAGAGAGCATCATAACCAAGTGATCAAGGTCAACACCACCACTAACAGGCAACGCCAAGGGCGTCTGGATCTGACGTGGTGGGGAGGACATGGGATCATTTCAGTGGTATCCCTGACGAAGGTGTATAACCTGAGCACCTTCACAAGGAGACATCAGACAAACCCAAACTGAGGGATACTTTATAAAATGACTACCCTGTGTACCTCAAAAATGTCCGTGTCATGAAATACTCAAATACCAAATACCATGTTCTGGCTTA
This sequence comes from Monodon monoceros, assembly GCF_005190385.1. Classification (NCBI taxonomy): domain Eukaryota; kingdom Metazoa; phylum Chordata; class Mammalia; order Artiodactyla; family Monodontidae; genus Monodon; species Monodon monoceros. Next base: position 84,320,019 of record NW_021703780.1, read on the forward strand.
AAGAAAAACAAAGACGTGAGAACTGAATGCAGCACATGTTCGTTTATTTTAAAGGACAGTATTGAGACAATTGACAAAATCTGAATAAGGTCTGTGGATTAGAAAATGGATTCTATCAGTGTTAATTGCCTAATTTTAATCATATATTGTGATGATAAAAGAGAATGTCTTTGTTTTCATGTTTTCAGAAAATACATACCGAAGTCACAGGGAATCAAGTTTGCAACTTACTCTCAAAGGTTTGGGGCTGGATATATATGTGCATATGTGTGTGTGTACATATTATATAATTATATATGTGTGTGTACACACACACACACACACACACATACACACAGTGGGAGAGCCGGAAGTGAGAGCCATGACTGTGATAATATGTTAAAGTTTGGGCTGGGAAGTCTGGGTGAAGTGTATAACGAAACTCTTTGTACTCTTCTTGCAACTTTTTGGTAAGTCTGAAAGTATGTCAATATTAAAAGTTAAAGAAAGCTGTCAAGTTCAGGACTCTCCCCACCTACCCCACCCCCAGACTGAGTTCTCCTTTCTGCTTTATCCCCTTCCCCTTCCACCATGCAAAGATCTTCCAGTCTCCTCTCTCAAGGAGCTCTGAGCGCTTACTCAACAGGTTTTGTCTGAATGTCTTGCTACTAATAGGTTCCTGGATACCGCCCCCAGAAACTCTGACTCAGGACATCCAGAGGAACGGTTTTCTGCTATGCCTGAGTCCCACCCCCAGAGGTTCTGATTTGACTGGCCTGGAGTACACTCTGGGCCTCAGAACTTTTTTTCAGTTCCCTGGATGATTCTAATGAGTAGCCAAGGATGAACGTGAATATGAGTGACCTGAGGATTTATTAAAATGCAGATCCTGATTCACTAGGTCTAGGGGAGCCAGTGTTGAAACGTCTTCATTTCTGACACTCTCGCTGAGGATGCTACACGGGCCACACCTTGAGTAACAACAGTCTCATCTAGAGTAGATTCCAAGCGTTCTTTGCCAACAGACCCTTACCATCTTAAGTTCTGACAACTTCAAGAGGGCAGACACACCATCTGGCTTATTCTCTGTGGCTGTCTAACACTGGGTGTTCCATTAATAGTCACTGAATACGTACATCAATGAATGAATGAAAGTTTCCCTGATACCATGCTAATCTCCACTGGTACCTCCCAACCACTTAATACATTTAAAGTCGTCATATTTTGCATTAGAATTGCCTCCATCAGATATCGAGAAATCAATGGCTTTTGAAACTAAAAACCACTTAGGGGTGAGAAGAGTTGGCAAGATCTCCCTCGCCTTCAGGAATCGCCTGGTGCAGGTGCAAACGACTATGGCAGTGTCCGAGTCAGCTGCTCGCTTTCTTCTCCCCTTCTCAAATCATTTTTCGGATTAGCATATTTCTAAGTGCATATAATTTTCACATCAAAGAGTGTAATCTTTTGCAGAAGTGGAGGAGAGAATTATTTATCCACTGAAGTATCTCAAGCAGCAGTTTCGACAGCATGACATACAAATTACACAGAAGACAGACATCTAGGAAAATTTGGTGGCAGAATTTGTATTATTTAAGTAGATGTGGAGAAAATTCACCCACTGAAACTAACAGATACATATTTGGAGGGCTAAAAGCAGGCTCCCAGTTGAGTGATGAGAGACCAGTCTGAGCTGATTGCCCACTTCCTGGCTCACTGAATGGGGAGAGAGTCCATGGAGGGTCTTTCTTCCTTGGGACAGGGGGCCTAGAAGCACGGGATTCACCAGCCCTGCCTGCGTCCCACACACACCAGCATTCAGCTCCCAGTGGCTGCAGCCACCTCAAATCCCTCTGAGAGGAGACCCCATTTCGAAAAACAATCTGGCCTGGGGCAAAAGGCACATAAAGAACCCAATCCATCAGTTCTCTTGTGCAGCCGGTCAGGCTCTGAACGCATGCCTTGTTCTAAAAACCAAGTTCCGCAGCCCCTGCCCTTTGCCCCAATTATCCTATGGCTGGATAAGCCCCTTCCTTCCCCTGGTCCAGGAACCCTCTCCTGGGAACCTGAGTAGAACCTCCACAGAGGAGCCCTTGATTCCATAAACAAAGACACACAGACACCAAATACAGGTACACACCTGTACACACACACCTGTACACACACACATATCTAACACACGTACAGACACACCCAATAGATACACACACCTATGCATAAACACACATCCCTAACACACACCCCTAATGCATACACACTCCTAATACATACACTCCTAACACACACACACACACACATATACATACATATACCTCACACACACACACTTTTTTAGTTACATAGAGAGGAGGTTTGTGTCTCTGCCCCTAGACAATCTATCAGTCAGGTCTCCTAGGTTTTTTGGTCCCTTTCAGATATAAAACACTTAAATTCCTAAATATTTTTCAAGTCCAGTCCAGAACACTGAAATGCAGTCAGAAAAAATGGTCTTTTCGATGGATGCTGGTAGGTCAATTGGCTATTTCTATGAGTGAAAAATGTGTCTTACCCATCCCTTAACTCCCAGTGGATGACAGTCCTAAATATGAAAGGTAAAGCAGTGGAGCTTTAGAAGACACAGTAGGAGAATTTCTTTGGAATCTTGGAGAAGGCACAGAATTCTTCAACAGGACTTAAAAAGGGGCTAAGATGAAAGTGGCCAGTAGCACTATTCCTAACAGTCCCATTGTGGAAACTACGCAAATGCCCATCCACAGTAGAAAAGATAATTATGGTGTATTCTCACATCAAAATGCACTACAGACATGAGAATGGCCCTCTATAACTGCACACACACAGAAATAAGACAGTCTCACAAACATAAAGTTGTGTGAAAGAAACAAGACACAGAAGAAGAGATATTCTGTGATTTCATTTACATTAAGTATAAATACAAGCAAACCTAACTTCTGCTGTTGTGGTTTGGAGTGGCAGTGACTCTCGAGCACTGTCAGTCTGGGAGCAGAGGGGCTCCTCAGATGCTGGCGTGCTCTGTTTCTCCCTCAGAGTGCTGGGCACACGGGTGTGTTTATTTTATGCAAATTCATCAGGTTGCACACTTGAAATATGTGTGATTTTCTGTGCCTACACTAGATTTCAATAAAAAGCTTTCTTAAGTACTATTCAAGTAAAACAACTGACATTGGCACAATGCTTGGGTTGGTTTTGAATAGGTGGTTTGTAAACATTTTTATTTTTGTCATTTAATAAGAAAGAAAAAGCACATACACACAGTTCGAACAGAGATTCAAACAGCTCAAAAGCAGAATCGTCAACGTAAGCCTTTCTCCCACCCCAGACCCACCGTCCTCTTCTTCAGAAGAGCCACTGAGTATATTTCATGTGTATCCTTCCAGAAATTGTATATGCATACACAGGCTCGTACAGATGTAGTGTAAATCTCCATCTATGCATTTTTTAACACGAACGAGAATAAACAGAGTCTCCTGCACCCTTCTTTTTCCCCTTAACAATATCTTGGAGATAGGACCATGTTAATACAATACATAAAGACCCACCTCTGTCTTTAGCATTCCCTCATAGATATTCTGTATTCCAGGAGATGGCAAGTTACGGGCAGCACGCCAAATTTGCCCCACCACTCGTGTTTGCAAATAAAGTTTTATTGGAACCCAGCCACCCCCATTCATTTACATGGTCTGTGGCTGCTTTCAGGCTTCCACAGCAGAGCTGAGCAATGGGACAGAAGCTGTATGTATGAGTTTCCCATTGCTGCTGTAACACATTACCACAAACTTAGTGGCTTAAAACAACTCACATTTATTCTCTTATAGTTCTGGAAGTCAGAAATCTAAAATGGGTCTCACTGGATGAAAAATCAAGGGGTCTGCAGGGCCGCATTCCTCTTTGGAGGCTTGAAGGGAGAATCTGTTTCCTTGCCCTTTCCAGCTTCTAGAGGCTGCTCGTGTTCCTTGCCTTGGGCCTCCTTTCCATCTCCCAAGCCAGCAATGGCCGGTCATGCCTTCCTCACATTATACTAGTCTGACACTACATGCTTGAGCTGTGGGTTTGGTTAACTGTCAAAGTCAGCTCCAGCTGCTGTAACAAAAATACCATAGACTGAGGGATTTAAACAACAGAAATTCATTTTCCTCACAGGTGTGGAGGCTGGAAGTCCAAGATCAAGGTGTCAGAGGTTTGGTTTCTCCTGAGGCCTCTCCCTTTGGTTTGCAGACGGCCTCCTTACCCCTGTGTCCTCACATGGCCTTTCCTCTGGGCATGCACAACCCTAAGTGTCTCTCTGTGTTGGATTGGCTCATTTTAACTTAATAGCCTCTCAAAAGGCCCTATCTCCAAGTACAGGCACATTCTAAGGTACTGGAGATTAGGGCTTCAACACATGAATCTGGGGGGAGACACAATTCAGCCCATAAAGCTCCCCACCACCTTGCTTAGTTGTCATGATTGTACGTGCTCATACAGGGCGAATTCCATGATGGGGAAGAAGGCACTTGGGCATAGAAGCAGAGCAATGCAGGTGCTGGAGGTGGGGAGTTACAGGCAGGACCAAAATTCTCCCAATGGAGAATTCTGTCCACCATGATTCACCAATCATGGTGGACAGAGGGCAGACAGGAGAACATTAACAGCGTCTTCTGCATCTTCCCTGACCATCGCATCTAATCCAGCACCTCTTGTCACTTTCTGGCTCTCCACCTTGCTTTTTTTCTTATCTCTTATTACATCCTGACATATTATTCTTATTGAGATATAAATCACATACCATAAAATTCACCCATTTAAAGTGTGCAAGTCAGGAGGTTTTAATATATTCACAAGGCTGTGCAACCATCACCACTATCTAATTCCAGGTCATTTTCATCACACCAGAAAGAAGCCTGTGCCCATTAGCAGTTACTGACACACTACATTTTTATTTTCTCAATTACTATCCCCCTTGCCACTACAACATAAGCTTCTTCAAAGCAGAGACTTTGATTTGTCCCCTGGTCTTTCTCCATCCCCTAAGAAAGGGCCTGATAATTGGCAGTAACTCAAGTCAATATTTAATTTGATTTAATATAGGAACCAGAAACTTACTTGAGATTTTGAGTCAAGAAAGAAGACGAGAAACCCAACACATAATGGGTTTATTACACGCAACGTGAACCTTGTGTTGACAACACAGAGGGATCCTCTGCGGCTGGCCTTCAGTCTCCAACCCAAATGAGTTGGAGGAGAAATGAGTCTCCTCTTAGGGTGCTGGCTCCACAAACTGGGTTAGGAGGCTTTAAGATTTATGGGCCTGCAGTTGAAAAGTTTTCTTTTGTTGTGAGTTACACTGGCTGTGACTGAATTCTTTTCTTGTGTCTTGGTGAATTTTAACACTTGTAAACTTTAGGATGAGTTGATGAGATGATGGCTGCATGGCTTAGATATGAGAAAGCACAGGCTCTGCTCGCAGCCTGGCCATTTTAGGGTGCTTTTGAAACCAAGCAGGGCCTTGTGGGGTCCTCACAGGTACAAAAGCCTTTCTGTGGCCCCCAGTTCTTGTTTGTAGGCCTTCCTTGAGTTCCAAAGAGCAGATTCAAGCAGTTACTTATTAGGGAAGAGAGGGAAAGCAGAAACAAAGGAAAAGCAGGCAAGAAACAACAGTGCAGCAGTAACGCAGAGTCCTAGTTCCTCCTCACAGGGTGGACATAACCATCTGATATAGATCTCTGAGTTCTTCTACAGGAAGCAAGGCCGCCACCTAGGTGGACGATGGTCACTTCAGGCTGAGCACAAGCATGTGGACCCCAGACTGGTGGGAACCAGAAGGCTGATGACTGAGATTCTTGGAACACCACTCTGTTATCTCCCCACCAACCGATAAGAAGAAAGTCATACATCCTGTAGCCCTTACCCTAAAATTTGCCTTTAAAAACTCTTCCCAGAAGCCCATTGGTTAGTTCAGGTCTTTTGAGCAGGGGCTGCCCATACTCCTTGCTTGGCCTTTGCAACAAACCTTTCCCTGCTCCAAACTCCAAGGTTTCAGTTTGGCCGGCCTCACTGGGCACACAAATTTGGGTTCGACGACAGCATGGTCTCAAAGCAACTTAAGTCACCTCCCTAAGCCTCAGTGTTCCCATCTGTAAAATGGGGTGGGGGAGAGGAGATAACAGTTCCCATCTTATGGTATCGTTGTGATGGTGAAACGAACAAAAGCACATGGTTCATGCTTGACATGTAGGAAGTGCTCCTTGGCCATTAGCTGTGAGCGCTGAATGAGGCAAGGTTTGTAGCACCCAGGATGGGACACAAGATCTCCTCTCTGCGAGACATTCTGAAGAGTCACTACATTCTGGGTATCTGGCCAGGAAAACTAAATGTATGGTAATACCTTATCTGTTCGAAAGAATATTTATAAAGATTGATAAATATGTTATCTCTGTGTCCTTGGGCAAATCACTTCTCTGAACTTTAGTTTTCTTATCCGTTAAATGAAAATCTATACAATGAGTGACCATAAAATCAACAACACAGGTAAAGTGCCTGGGGCACTGTGGGGTTCAATAAACGATAGTTATTGATAGCATCTTTATTCCAAGTTTCACATCTCCATCTCTTAGACCTTGGGGCCCAGAACTGTTCAGGGAATCAGAACTTTTCAGATTTTAGAAAGGGGCATATACAGTGTACTCTATGATATTCCTAGTGAGTCCAGGGCAGCAGGTGATAATCAAACACACCAATACTTCTGCAGTGGGACGTGTGAAAATTTACAGAAGTGCGATCAACCGCATGGATTAGCCAACAGCATCGGTCAATAAAGGTCAGGTTTAGCCAAATGATCAGAGATCAGTGCAGGTTTCAACATGAAATGAGCAATGAAAAAACTTTCAGTTTTCAGAACTTTTCAGACTTGCAAAGAAGGGATAGTGAATTTGTACTTTAGAGACCAAAATCTTTTGTTTCTCACTCTCCCCCCACCAAAAGAGGCAAAGGAAACAAACGTCTTTATTTCCCAAAGCGTGACAGGCCTAACTATTTAAAAAAGAGAAGAAAAATTATGACAGTATCCCAATGAGAATGATAAATGCAAAAGAAGGAGGGAAAAAAAGGTCCAAAATTGAAACTAATTTTAGTAACAGCAATGGATTAAAAGAAAAAAATTCCTCACTTACAAATTCAAAAACAAAAGCTGTCACAGTGACGTGTCTTCCCAAATTTGGTTGAAACATCCCTCCTGGTTTTAGAGAGGTCTTCTCTTGAGCTGTCGCCAAGAACACATTCCCATGGCCAAATTCAAGACTCAAAATTGTGAATGCAAATGCAAACACAGAGCAGCGGTTCCAGTAACCGCCAGAGTGTGACTCTGGTGGTCCAGACACCTTCTGGGCAACAGAATCAGCTCATCCGGTAAGGTGCCCTCCCTCGTGAGGCCACGTTTAATCAGGCCCAGAAAACGTTTCAATTGCCAAAAGTATATAAATGCTACCCATGTCATTGATTTGTTCTGAGTTCCTTGTCAAAATAATTCATGGGCATCCAAAGCACAGAGACAGTTTCCCTCCACTGGAGTTGAGCATCCAGAGAGGAAAGGATGCTGAGGTGTACCAGCAGCTGCCAGACAGGCCACCTCTGCAATCCCGCGCAGATAACAGGTGTCACGGAAGATGCCGTTCCTGCTTACGACTCCACGCAGCTGAATTCTGCCATATAAATTATTAAAGAACGTGCAGAACATTACACAGTTCATGTACTTAATGATTATAGTTCACAGTCTAGGTCAGATATAATTAGATGTTACATTAAAATAGCTTCACAGAGCCATTTATTCTGATTTAATTACTTGAAATGATAGCATAATGAGCCATGCTTTCAAGTAAAAAAGTACTCTTTTAAATGGGCTCATTTCAAGTTAATACGAAGAAAATTAATCATATAACTGAACGGAGGAAGACAAGTCCACGTCTTAAGCGACACTGTTTCCGTGTCACAAAGGTTATTTCCCTTTGATGACATGCTGCAAGTGACAGGGAATGAGACTTTTTTTTTCTTGTGGGAATGAAGATTCTCCTTTTTACCATTCCCTCGAAACCTTACTCCCTTCTACATGAGCCTAGCCACAGGCAACGAGGATTTTCGATGCCAGCCCTGAGACACAAACATCCCAACAAGAGCATTTCCGTGAATACTGGGAGTTAGGAACATGGCCCACACCTGTTTTGCAGGTGGCATTAGCATCTGATCAGAAGCTGCCTGAGGCACAGCGGTTACATGCACACACTCTGTAATCAGACAGGGACAGGGTTCAAGGCCAGCTTTACCACTTACACCTATGAGACTGTTCACAGCTTCTCTGGCTTGTCTGGGCGTCTGTTTTCTCATCTTGAAACTGGGGTTAAAATAGCACCTATCTCATAGGGTCGTTTTGAAAATCAAATGAGATTCAGCATGCAAAGCACTTAGCATGGTACCTAGCATGGAGAAGCTGATAATAACTCTTAGCTCTTGTTATTAAAAATAGAGATAACGAATATCTTGCTGACTGCTAATCCCCACCCTGCACGTACCCCTCAAAGGTTTGAGATGCCTGCTGCATTTTTCCAGGACAAATTATAAAAGACTTGAAAGAAAAAAATGGGACCTCTCTTAACCCAATTGCTTCCTTCTGTTTTGAATCATTATAAATGATAAGAGATCTTCATAGAAACTTTTGAGAGTAGTATCAGTTCACTCAAAAAAAAAAATCCTACATGGTTTTAAAAACATATGGCAATGTTTATCTGCTGTTTTTCTGTCCTGAGTCTAGCTTTGTAGTGAAAATATTCAATGCTGGGCTCAGGGGAAATGGGGAAAAATTTTTTTAAATCAGAAGTCTTCCCATGAATACCTTCTTCAGACAGCTGTAAATACTACTCGGGGGGCATGCGGTATTTATTTGAATCCTGGGACACTTAGCAAAGGTGATGACAGAAAACACTGGCTTACGGATACAGGGGGCTGTGGCAGCCAAGATAATGTGTCAAACTTGGCCTTGCATGAGCAAACAACATCCAAGAGAGAGCTGACACAATCTCCCAACACATAACATTCTGGACGAGGAGCCATGGGGTTTTGAGAGCATGGGCTGTCACGGGAATTGCTTGTGTTCAAAACGAACTTTACTCCCTTAGGGAGGGGAACCTCGGGCCATGCTGAGTCAAACAGGAGAGTGGTAGAGGGTGTATCTTACTTTGGGTTCCTCCAAAAGCTGACTCTAAAGCAAACATTTAGGCACATGGAGTTTATCTGGGATGCGTGATGGTCAGTTGTGTGTGTCAGCATGACTAGGCTACAGTCCCTGCTTATTCGATGAAGCACTAACCTAGCTGTTGCTGTGAAGGTATTTTGTAGAAGTGATTAACATCTACAATCCGTTGATTTAAATAAAGGAAATTGTCCTCCATCATCTCGTGGGCTCCACCTAATCAACTGAAAGGTCTAAAGAGCAGAACTGAGATTTCCCTGAGGAAGAAAAAATACTACCAGTAACTACAGTGCCAACTTCTGCCCAAGAGTTTACAGCCTATCCCTCCTGATGACCTGGCTTACGGACTGTGAATACGCCACAGTCCTAGCCAGCAACCACAGTCAAATAAGCCAATTCCTGTCAATAAATCTCTTAAAATATATAGGAAGAATTTTAATTTCTTTAATGAGTTTTTTCAATTTTCGGAGTTATTTCCTTAGTGGTTGCTCTTGAAGTTACTACATAGTTTTTAATTTATCAAATTCAGCTTCAGCTTGATACTAACTTAATTCCAGTGAGATACAGAAAGGTTATTCATATATAGCTCCATTCTCCTTTTCCCTTTTTTGGGTTATTGTGTATATATTACATCCATATATGTTAGAAATGCATAACTATGCATTGTTATAATAATTTTTATAATTTTATTCCTTTTTATGTCTTTTAAAGAAGCTAAGAGAAGAATGGAGAGTAAATAGACATTTATAGTTTTTGTTATATTAGTCTTCCTTTTTTATCATTTCTGGTTCCCTTCATTTGTTCCTGTGGACTTGGATCACCATCTGGAATCATTTCCTTAGTCCAATACAGCTTTGCTCTAACCTGCCTCTTTTGAGCTAGTATTGGAAAATATATCACATTTCTACATCCTACAGGCCCAACAATATATAATATACATATTGTTTTATACAATTACTTTTTAAACTAAGAGAAAAAAGGAGAAGGAACTTGCATTTATACTGTCTCTTATAATTAGCTAACTTTACTAGTAGTTTCATTTTGTGTGTGTGTGTGTGCATTCAAATTATTATCTTGAGTTACCTGCTTTCATCTGAAGAACTTCCTTTAGTGTTTATAAAGTGGGTCTGTTAGCAACTAATTTCTCAATCTTTGTTTGTCTGGCAATGTCTTTATTTTGCCTTTATTTTTGGAAGACAGCTTTGCTGGATAAAGAATTCTATGTTGACTGTTTTTGCTTTGAGCATTTTGAATGTTATCCCACTGCCTCTGTCATCCATTGCTTCTGACGAAAAGTTAGCTGTTAATCTTGTTGGGGTTCCCTAATCAGTGATGAGTCATTTTTCTCTTGCTACTTTCAAGATTTTCTCCTTATTTTTGGCTTTCAGCCTTTTTACTGTGAAGTGTCTGTGGATCTCTTTGAATTTATCCTACTATGAGTTTATTGAGTTTCCTGAATGTATAAAGTTTTCTTCACATTTGGGAAGTCTCAAACATTATTTCTTTGAAAAAGAAATTTTTTTGTTCCTTTCACTTCTCTCGTTTTGGTATTCCCATTACACATATGTTTGTGCATTTAATAGTGCCTCAAATTTCTTGAGGCTCTGTTCATCTTTATCACTCCCTTTTTTTTCCCTTCTAGTCTTTGCTTTGCATAATCTCTATTAATCCATCTTCAAATTCACTAATTCTTCTGTCACTTCAAATCTACAGATGAGCCTTTCTAGTAAAATTTTTATTTCAATTATTGCACTTCTCAAATCCAGAATTTCCATTTTGTCCTTCTTTATAATTTCTATCTCTTAACTGATAGTCTATTTGATGTGACATGTCATCATACCTTTCTTTAATTCTTTAATCATGATTTCCTTTAGTTCTCTGGATAGATTTTAATAGCTACTTTAAAGTTTTGTTAAATCTAACATCCAGTCACTCACAGACAGTGTTTTTGCCGTTTCTTCCCCTGGTATATGAGCCATACTTTCCTGTTTCTCTGCATGTCTTGTATTTTTTGTTGGAAACTGGACACTTTAGATTATATACTGCAGCAACTCTGGCTCTTAGTCCACTCTCCTCTGGGGTTTGTTACCGTTATCTGCTCATTTACTTGTTTAGTGACTGGCTGGATTATCTTAGCTAAGTCTATTTCACCCTGTACTGTAAAATCTCTAATGTTTCTCCTCAGGGATTACAGCTTGGGGTACGCCCACGGTCACCCTGGGATGCCAAGAGTTTTGGCAGACTCTCTGCAAGTGTCTCTTTCCCGGACCACACCCAGATGTTAAGGGCCTCGTGGCACTTAACAATTAATACTGCTGACTGATTGCTCTGTTGTTTTCAACAGTGCCCTGGGGCATAAATTACTTCATGGATTGATCCAATCACATTCCATTTCCTTTGAAGGAATAATTGCCGGGGTCACCGTTTGAGATTTTTTTCAGACCCCATGAGGTCTCCTACCAGCTCTTTCCGTTTCTCTGCCAACAAACTAGCCGCCTGCAGTTTCACCTGCACCTCTAACGAATCTGTCAATCTATCATCTTTCACCACAATCTCTCACTATTTTTGAGAGGGCCCTTCGACTTAAACTTTTCCACTTTGCTGCAAATGAAATCAGTTCCTTTAAAAAGATACTTGGAGCTCTTTATTCTATGTCACACACTTTCCCGCCAGGAAAAATCCCTAAGCCCAGGATCTGGTGCGTGGGACAATGACAATGCTTCTCTTTGAGCTAGAATTCAGTGGGAGGAGGGCCAGC
>NW_021703780.1:84336987-84356934 GCF_005190385.1 Monodon monoceros
GTGGTGGTCTGGCACCAAACCTGCAGTATCTCCAAGGGACGCCTGTAATGTGAGCCACTTCTCTAACTTTTTTTTTTTTTTTTTGTGGTACGCGGGCCTCTCACTGTTGCGGCCTCTCCTGTTGCGGAGCACAGGCTCCGGACGCGCAGGCTCAGCGGCCATGGCTCACGGGCCCAGCCGCTCCGCGGCATGTGGGATCTTCCCGGACCGGGGCACGAACCCGCGTCCCCTGCATCGGCAGGCGGACTCTCAACCACTGCGCCACCAGGGAAGCCCTCTAACTTTTTTAAACTTAAAATATTTTTACCAGCCACACAGAAAAGGGTAAAAAAGAACAAACTGAATTAATTTTAATCATATATCTTATTTGACTTCTACATAATTCAAAGTACTGAATTATGGATGGCCAAAAAGTACATGAAAAGATGGCCAAAAAGCACATGAAAAGATGCTCAACATCACTGATTATTAGAGAAATGCAAATCAAAACTACAATGACATATCACCTCACACTGGTCAGAATGGCCATCATCAAAAAATCTACAAACAGTAAATGCTGGAGAGGGTGTGGAGAAAAGGGAACCTTCCTGCACTGTTGGCGGGAATGTATAGTGGTATAGCCACTATGGAGAACAGTATGAAGGTGCCTTAAAAAACTAAAAATAGAGCTACCACATGATGCAGCAATCCCACTCCTGGGCATATTAATAGAGAAAACCATAATTCGAAAAGACACACGCACCCCAGTGTTCAGTGCAGCTCCATTTGCAATAGTGGACCTGGAAGCAACCTACGTGTCCGTCAACGGAGGGTACAGAATATGTGGCACGTACATACGATGGAATGTTACTCAGCCATGAAAAAGAACGAAATAATGCCATTTGCAGCGACATGGATGGACCTAGAGACTGTCATACTGAGTGAAGTAAGTCACAGAAAGACAAGTATCATATGATATCACTCATTTGTGGAATGGTACAAATGAACTTATCTGCAGCACAGAAATGGAGTCCCAGATGTGGAGAACAAACTTGTTACCAGGGGAGAGGCAGGGTGGGGAGGGAGAGATTGGGAATGACAGACACACTACTATACATAAAACAGGTAACTAATAAGGACCTACTGCACAGCACGAGGAACTCTACTCAATACTCTGTAATAACCTACATGGGGAATCTAAAAAACAATGGATGCATATGTGTAGCTGATTCACCTTGCTTAGAGTAGAAACAGATACAACACTGTAAATCAACTATACTCCAATAAAAAATTTTAAAGTAACAATAATAATGATAAAAATGTACTAATTTGATGCTTTACCATCTTTTCTTCACACTACGTCTTTACACCTCCAGCACACCTCAGTGCTTATTGAAGCGCCCAGTGGTCGCAGGTGGTTAGGGACTGCGGTGTTAGGGGGTGAAGCTGTAAGTCCTCACCCCTCAGATTCACGGACCAGCGGCACTTGCAGCACCTGGGAGCTCATAAAACATGCAGAATCTCCAGTCCTGCCTGGACTTCCTGAATCAGAATCTACATCTGAGCAAGTTCCGCAAGTGATTTCATGTTAGAAGATGAGAAGCACAGCTCTAAGCCCTTGTGTCTCCCTCACTCCATACTCCCAATCGGTCACCCAGTCCTTTGAGTTCAACTTTAAAATATCACCTAGATCCATTCCACTTGCTCCATGGCTCCTACCATCTCCCTGATATAAACAGCCACTCTCTCTGGGTTCTGGGTTAAATTGTATCCCCACAAAGATGCTGAAGGCCTAAACCCCATATCTGTGAACGAGGCCTGATTTGGAAGTAGGGTCTTTACAGATGATCAAGTTAGGATGAGGTCACTAGGGTGGGTCCTAACCCAGTATGACCCATGCCATTTACAACATATCCTTAAATAGGGGATATCTGGACATAGAGACAGATGCTCACAGGAGGAACACTGTGTAAAGATGAACACAGAGATCAGGGTGGTGCAGCCAACAGCCATCAAAGATCACCAGCAAACCACCAGAAGCCAGGTGAGAGGCACGGCAAAGACTCTTCCTTGCAGCCCTCAGAAGGAATCGGCCCTGTAGACACCTTGATTTTGGATTTTTAGCCCCCAGAACAATAGAATACATTTTTATCCATTCTGTGGTACAGCAGGCTTAGCAAATTAATAAACGCCCAAATCCTAACAGCAGTCAGCACCTCTTCCCTCTTCCACTCGTGCCATCCCTCACCCCGAAACCCTGACCTATGAAGAATGCTCCAGTCACAACCAGAGGGACTTTCTTAAAATGAACATGGGAGCAGATCACTGCCCCAGCCTTGCCCCTTCTGTCACTCCACGTTCCATTTCTGAACAACACACAGTTCTTAAGACACCCCCCCCCCACACACACACACAGAGTCTTTCCATTCCTCAACAAGCTAAACTCTTTCCCTCCTCTGGGCTTCGACACATGCTGTTCCTTTCCCAGAAACAATGATCCCTCCACTCCCCCCCTTGGCTGTCCCTACTCAACTTTCAGGTCTCACTTCCTTTGCTGGTTTCCCAGAATGAATAAGGCCCCTGTTATTCTCTCTCTTAACACCCTGTCTTGTCCTTAACAGAGTCCAGCACTGGGCCATGAGCAGACTGTTACGTGTCCATATCAACCTATAGAATGTGAGTGTTTGAAAACTTCTTGTGCAGCTTGACACGGCTGTGACAGTGAAGCAAGCAACCAGTAGACTCAACTCATTAAACAGGCTTTGGACGGGCTCAAGCATTGCCCAAGTCACATGGTACAAACTACACACCAATCATGCACACACAGGAGGACCATGTATTATTGGTCAGTGATGAACAACAAACGGAAAATGACAGGTCCTTTACAGATACTAGAGAAGGACCGCTTTATAGACACCACCGCTAATCATTCTACTTCAATCGACCTGTCCTTCCACAGATTCTCAATTTCAAGATGGTGACAACTATGCGTTCTGCTCACTCTGACCAAGACCTATCACTGCCCAACACAGAAAAGAAGTGTGATAAATACTGGACATATAAATGAATGGGTTGGATTATGATAGGGGGGAGTGGGGAGACCATTCTAGGGGGACAGAGGGCCTGAGGCCAACATCTGAAGGTGAGAAACCACTGGCAAACCAAAGACTGCCTGCAGTATTTTTAAAGCTTGATGACTTCACATTAAGGAATTCCTCAAATCTTATTATGAGGCCCAACCAGACAGTTGGAGAATTCCAGAGGAACGGACAGATTCTTCTGGTCCTGGACTGCATTCTGTTTTCACAATTGTTTCTGGCAGAAGCCTAAAGAAAAACGCAAACCAGATGTACAAAGAGATATTTTCTTTGTCAGGGAAAAAAGAAAACGTTGCTTATCCTGCTCTGACACTGCTGCCCCTCCAATGCAGGCCAGATTCCCAGCCTTTACCTTGAACAGCTTGAAGAGACTCCAGAACCTTCTCCAGCCTCATGTGCTTGGGGGTAAGTGGGAGGCCAGTACTGTAGTGGCCCCTGTCCTCTTCCTTGAGCTCTCAAAGCTGGAGGAGCAGATGCAAATGTGATTTCTGCTTGTCCCCGTAGAAGAGCGGGCACGGGGGCTGCATAATGAACTCGGACCTTAATTGAACTAAATAAGGACAAAGCTTGTGCAAGCAATATGGGCAGGCTGCAGGGAATTCATCTTTCCTTTGGATTCTCCAGAAGACACCGTCTCCTGCTGGGGCCTCACTGGTTCTCCTGTGGGCCTCAGACACCCTGTCCCAACTGCTGGTGACCTCGACCCAGGAGAGTCAGCTTTTGCCAAAAACAAAGAAGCAAGCCAAATGCGCCGTCTGCAGCCCTGACAAACCCTGAGGGGTTCCCAGTCCTCAAAGGCTGATCAGACTGCCCCCACCAGAGCTGCCACCACCCTCCCAGCCCTGTCAAAATGCATCCGTCTTACAGGCCACTTCCAGAACATTTGAGAACCTTGCCCACAAGCACGTGAGAAAGGATGTTATGGGGAGAACGTGCTTCTCAAAGAGTGCTCCCTGGACCAGCAACGTCAGCATCACCTGGGTCATTAGAAGGATTGCGGGTTCTCAGGCCCCACCCCAGACCTCCCATATCCCACGGTCTGCAGGTGGGTCCAGAGAACTACCTTAACAAGCCCTCTGCGTGATTCTTACTTGCACCCGAGTTTAAGCACCGCTGTGCTACTGACTATCCATCCCTAGAGTCGCCTACTGAAATCCCTAAGGGGCCAGGCAGGTGATCTAAATGAGGAAACTAGAGTGTGTCTGCCCATCTAAGGGAAGAGCGGCCAGCCAGCTTGAACCATGGAAGCCAGGTAGAAGGTGGGCCCGATTTTGCCAGATCTTTTCATTTTTCAAGAGTGGCTGGAAATGTGGATTAGAAAAAAAAAAACAACTCCCTATTTTTAAACACTGGCTTCATTTTTTTTCTAGACACAGTGCAGGCCTAGCCATCTCCATTAATAACAACTTCATCCTTCCAGTTCCATGGACCAAAAGTTAGCCTTGATTCAACTCTCTTTCTCACTCCCCACCTCCTATCTTCCAGGACCGTCTGTTGGCTTCATCTTCAAAAGGCATCCAGCTACTCCTCCCCGCCTCCACTTGTTTACAGCGCTGGACCACTACACCAGCATCCCTCCCAGGCAAAATGCAAAGCCTCACCCCGGTCGCCCAGCTTTCACCCTTGGCCCCTGCACTTGAGTTTCAACAAAGCGGCCAGAGCCGTCCTTTACAAATGAAAGACAGATCACGTGCCACCTCTGCTCCTACCTGCTAGTAGATGCTCATTCCAGTCAAGGTGAAAGCCAAGGTACTCCAGGACTCTACAGTCACCTCCCCCAGCATCACCCCCCTCTCCCTGGCTCACCCCATCCAGCTGCGCTAAACTCCTTGCTGTTCCCCTTTAAGCTCATAACATACTATCTATGTATATATTTACCTGACTGTCTGCCTCCATCTGCTAGAATTTAAGCTCCACAGAGGCAGGAATTTCTGTCTGATTGACTGATTGATCCCTAGCACCTTGAACAGTACCTGGCACGTGGTACGTTTTCAGTAAATAAGTGTTGAATAAATAAATGAATGAATGCAAACTAGAGATGGCGCCCAAGCAGTTCGGCATTTATAGTTCAAGAGGAATTTCTTGAAGATTTCCTCCAAGCTCAAATTTTGCCCCTACTCATAGGAATTTCAATCCTGCTGCTGGCTGGTCATGGGCAACTTAAATATAGAAAGCATTCCTGGGGCCCTTGAATCAAGAGCTACCTCCCTTTCCTGCCTATATATAGCCCCAGCCCTAAGCACATCTAGATGAGCACTCACGGCTTCACAGAGCTTTTTCATTCTGGAAAGATACTCCCCTCAAGCCTGCACAGAAACTGCTCTCTAAGCCAATGTTTCCCAAAACATTCTTTGCAACACTGGTCCCATGCGATGCTTCAAGAAAAATAAGCTCTGGAAACACACACACCCTCTCTCTTCTCCTTGGAGCTCACAATGCATGTTAGCATTTTAAAGGCTTCAAGAGGTCTGGTAGTGAATTCTTTATCTCTTTACTTGCTCTCGTGTTTCTCAAATTCGTTGGCCCACTCAATCCCTTCCCTAGTGAAACACCTATTAACACTCCAGGACACTAATGTTCTGGGCAAGCAGTTTCAATTTTTTCATCCTCTTGTGGGGCAGTGTAGGGGAGCTCTAACACAGTATATTCTATGCATTTTTCCAACAGGATACATATCATGAACTTACTGAGATACAGAGACGTCCTCATTCCCACACTTTCAAGCATGTTTGAAACATGCTGGTTTGAACAACATGTTTCTCTCTGTACTTCTCTCTCCAGCTGGTACCACTTGGTTACCCCCCCCCCCCCCTTATCTGTATCAGCTAGGGCTGTCACCATTACAAGTGACAGGGAAAAGCGACTCAGGCTTAAACAAACAAAAAGGGAAATTATTGGTTCATAGAGCTGGAAAGTTTAAAGGTAGGTTTAGCTTCAGGTAGAGCTGGATCAAGGATCAAACCATACTTTGGGACTCAATTTCTAGCCATCTTCCAGTTGAGCCTTCCACTCCAGACTCTCCCCTCATGGTGACAATATGGTTACCATGGTATCAACCTCAACTCCACTCAGGTTCAAATCCAGCTAGACAGAGCCAAAACCTTTTCTGATAGCTCCCTCAAAAATTTTTAGCTCTACTCTGATTCAACCTGCTTAGGACATGTGACCATCCTTGACCTGTGGCTTAGGCTCAGGCCCTATATTCCACTCCTGGAGCTAAGCTTAGACTCTATAAACAATACAAATTGAGAACTGGTGATGAGTAGATTCTCCCTGCCTCCCCACTCCTCCCCAAATCAGGCATTATTGCTGGAAGCAGGAGGAATGAATGGACGCTGAGAAGGTAATGCTCAAATGTGTACCACTCACCCTTCTGCACATACATCCAAACACTGCACCTCCCCCAGGAAGTGCTTCCAGATCCCCAAGCCAGAACGAAGCACCCCTCTTAAGGAACTGACATATACATGCAAACACCTGCAGAACATAGTAGGAAGTTTTCAAGTGCACAGGGGAAAGCAGTAGGCAGTAGGAGTACAAAAGATCTAGAGTCAAATAGACTTGAATTCATGGTCTGAATGTATGACCTTGAATGAGTTACTTAACCTCCCTGAGTTTTGGTGTCCTCATCTATAAGGATTTGAGATTTTCAGCAATTCCCACTCACGGTGGGAAATGTGGATGATAAAGAGTAGCCCCCAAGCCAGCCGTCATCCCGGTCCCTGTGGCTGGATCTTGCCCATCAGCCACCTCCAGACCCTACAGTGCTCACATCAGCCTCAGATCACATGGTCATCCCTGCCCCAAACTTCTCCAGAGACAACTGCTCCCTGGCAGCTCGGGGCACATGTCCTCCTCATACCACTCTGTGCAAAGGGAGCTGTTCCTTGCAGTCTAGCCTACTGCCCTGCCCATTACAATGGAAGTCAGCTCCTGTGTTCTCAGTCCATGCTCCCCCCGCCCGGATAAGATGCGAGACCAGAAGCAGAATATTTCCAGCAGCTGCCAGGACTCACTCACACAAACCACGCTAGTTCTCGGATAAAACAAAAGTAAATACTAGTATTCAGCTTCATGCCATACAAAAGCCCTACTGACTTGAGATTAAAATGGAAGAAAGGATGCCAGGCACCAAGGCTGCAGCTTATTTTTCCCATTAGGAGACAACCAATCATACAGAGGAGAGCAGCAAAGCTCTTTCTCCTCGTGCCAGAGATAAACCATGGGGACGTGGAGGGGAGACGGCGACGGAGAAAGGAAATGTGTGGGAAAACAAGGAGCAGTGTTACCGGCCATGTGGCTCCTGCTTCACAGGAGGGGCTCGGGGAACAGTGCTCCAGGAGACTGTGGCAACCCCTGAGTTGTAGCTTCAGAGCACTGAGGAAGTGGACACACTCCAGAATTCTCCTCATGGGGGCTTAGAGATACATCCATTCATTTATTTTTTCCTTCCCTAGTCAAATATGTACTAAGCACATAACGTGTGAGAGCACTGAGCACAGGCAAACCCAAACTCCCCTGGCCCCGCCCTTGCTGAACTCAAGGCAGACGGAAAGGCAGGTGATAAACAAGCCAAGGCTTCCAATAAATACGTAGCTGCAAACCGTAATCCCCACTAAAAGGAAACGCACCAAATCAATAAGAAAGAGTAAGAGGTGAGCTTGCTCGGGGGGTGAGGGAAGGGGCCCCCAAGAAGGTGCCTTTGAACACAAGCAGGGAGAATAAACAGGAAGCCCTTCGGATACGGAAGCAACAAAGACCCATGTTCAAGGGCGAGAAAGAAGCCAACGGGGCTGGAGCTTACTTACTTAATGTGTGATGGGGAGAAATGAGCAAAGGTGGGGTTGGAAGAGGAGGGCGGGGCCAGATCACGTAGGGACACCTGGGTCCTGATAGAGTTCAGATTTTAGCCAGAGGGATTTTAGCCTCTTTTCGAAATCACCGCCCTCCACTACTGTCCTATTCGTGGCAGCTGCATAATATTTGAGAAATGTAATTTGCATGTCACATCACGTATCTGGGTACCAGACAGCAGCCACAAGAGTCCGGGGGCTTTACAGGAACTCCCCCAGCTCTCAGGGGGCTGTAGCCCACAAACCAGGAAACCCCGACTTAGGACATATCCTGAGACACCCAAGGGACCTCAAATAATCTCTGCCGAGGGAGGAACAAGGGCACAGAGGCAAGACCAGCTTATGAGAAGCTTCCAGGAACAGCCACTGCACAGCTCCCTCCCACTTCCAAGTCCTCACCCAGCCCAGCTCGAAGCCTCAAATATCAACATCACCCGGGGGCCTGTCAGAAATGCCAACTGCGTTGGTTTCCTCTTGATGCTGTAACAAATCACCGCAAGCTAAGTAGCTCAAAACAACACAAAGCTATTACCTTCTGGGGGTCAGGAGTCTGAAGCAGGTCTCACGGGGTGAAAATCCAGCTGCTGGGGGGTGGTACTCCTTCTCCGGCTCCTGGGAAGAAGCCATCCCCTTACACTCCACACCTCCTGGAAGCCACCCACATTCCTTGGGTCGTGGCTCCGTGCCTCTGTTTTCAAGGCCTGAAACAGCAGATTGGTTCCTTCTGACGTTGCCTCACTCTCACCTCCGCTTCTGCCCCGCCCCCTTCACATTTAAAGGCCCCTGTGATTTCACTGGGGCCCCGCCTGGATCAACCAGCGTACTCTTCCCTTCGCCAGGTCGGCCGAGGAGCAGCCTTAATTCCGCCCACAACCTTAATTCTCCTCTGCCACGTCACCCGCACAGGCTCCTGGGATTCGGACGTGAACGTCTTTGAGCGACCATTACTCTGCCTACCCCACAGACTCCTGGGGCTACTCCACACTGACCAATGAGAATCGGTATTTTAACAAGGTCCGCAGGCGGCGCACGCGCACATGCAAGCGCAAGCAGCCCCCGCCTTGCGGCCCAGCGTGGCAGCCGTCTCTCAGGCCAGGCTCAGGACCGCCAGGCGAGCGCGTTCAATCAGGCCGAGAGGACCCCTCCTGAAGCCTGCTTTTCGCAGCTCAGTTGCCACAACTAAGCCCTTCGTGGGGCATGGGGTCTGCGTGTCCAGAAACCTGGACTGGGAGTCAGCCTCTCGTAGATGCTTTGAAGGTTTGGAGATGTCCCCTAAGGGTGAGAAAATGGGATTCACACCTGAGGGTGAGACTTGCACGCCTCTCGGCCGAAGAACCGTTTGCTCTTCGGCTGCAGCTCCAAGCATGGCTGGTCCTGGGAAAAGGTCAGCAAAGCGTGGGGAAAACTGTGATTCACTATAGCCAGTTGGTGCCTCTGGCTCCCAGAGCTGGGGGAGGGGCCTCGTAGGTGCCACAGATGAGGTAACTGAGGCTCAGGGAGGTTGGGACTTGCTCAAGGTGACACGGGCGAGCAGTGGAGCAGCTCGGGGAACAGGGAGCGGGGCCGGCAGGGTCCGGTCTCACACTCACACACACACACACACACACACACACACACACCCGTCTCTGATTGGCTGTTGTTTGGGGGCTATGCCTCAACTGAGGGCCGCCCGCTCACAGGAAGGAAAGGGCAGGGCTTAAGATCGCCACACCGCTGGATCCATCTGTTCTGAGGGAAAGCTGATGCTAACCGCCTGGACACAGCCTGATCTGGCCAGTTCCTTGGGCAGCCAGCCAAACCTGGAATTTTCCAGGCAGCCAGTTCAGCCATGGAAGGGAAGCCATCCAGGCATCACTAACCTGGGCCCCAGCCCGAGGAGGAAGACCGTGCCTTCCTGGGAACGCTGACCCAGGGCATTTCCTTCCTGGAGGAGACCCATCACAGCCCCAGCACGTGTCCATAACCAGCAACCAAGGCAGCGCGTGCTGCTGGGGCCCCAGACAAGTACCAGGAACTGGAAACTTCTTGGGAGCGCCCACCCCCAAGGCAGAGCCTTTGCTCTGCCATGTCCCAGAGCACCCCCAGCAGCTGACATTTGAAAGCTTCCCTCCATACCCCAGCGATGCTCAGCTTCCCTGTGCTGCTGAAAAACATCTGGCTGGCTTGGCACCTAAGTGGGGTAAAAATAGCATGCCATCTTGTGAGCGGGCACCACGCCATCTCAGCAGATGGGCACCAGCGCTGCAGCCAAAAGACCGCTGAGCGGTATGGAAGGCATTTGCAAAGGGCAAGATTCACAGCTGGAGGGGTCACAGGGCTGACTGCCAGGCCCCTAGGTGAGAGGGACCAGAAGGTAAAACAAGAAGGCGAGAGAAAGGGGACAGGAGCCCCCAGCCCCCAGCCCCCAGCCTTCAGAGGCGGGACATGGCCGGGGAAGAGAGAAAACGCACTTGGACGCTGGAAGGTAGCAGGGCACGATGGTGAAGGTCTGGTGTTGAAGCCAGATGGACCCATGTTTGAATCCTTCCTCTACCTTCACTAGCTGTGTGACCCAGAGCCAGCGTTTAACCTCTCTGAGCCTCAGTGTAAAACCCACATTGCAGGGCTCTGGCAAGGCTACTCAATCATTCTTCATTCATTCGGTAAGCGTCCTGTTGAGCGCCCACCATGTGCCAGGCACTGTGCTTGGGGTGGGGTATGGCGGTGAGCAGGTAGCGTTGAGGTCTCTTTCCAGTGTGGGTGACCGACATTTATCAAAAAGTGACACAAAGAAAAGCAAAATGTCAGCTGCGATAAGTGCCTCAAGGAGAAGGTTTGCGGTGCAATTAGAGCCTCTGATGGAGGGGTGCGGAGCACAGGAGAGTCGAGGCAGATGTCCCCAAGGAAGGGACAATGAATATCTAAAGGACACCTGGGGAGTTAAATAGGGGGGAAGTGAGAGAAGGGACATTGAGCTCTTAGCACAGTGCCTGGGACCTGTTAAATATTGCTAAGTGGAATGATTATTAATGAAGGTCACTGAAAATAGAATTGTACTAATAGCAATCTCTTCCATCCAGGGTGAGAGTGCCGGGCTTCGGCCAGAGCGGTCGTGCCGGAAGAGAGAGGCTGACCTCTTGTCTCTACTCGGAGGAGAGCCAGAGGCCAGCGGACTTTAAAAATAAAAATCCATAAAAATATCTTAGGCCTCCAGCGAGGCCATTTGGAGTCTCCAAACACCGCAGAGTTCAAGCAACAAAGCTCCGGGGAGCCTCCTCTCCTGAGAGCTTTGGACGGTTTGGCTGGGGTCTAAACCGGGTTCCAAGCTCAGCCTTCTCCCCTTTTGCAGCCTGAGCCAAAACCAGGAAGCCTGCCTGCGCGAGCCTTTGGTGGCCTGGCCGGCCGGCGGGGAGCCCCTCACTGTCCCTGAGGACGGCGGGCCCCAGCTGGAGAGCATTCACCCTCACCCTCAGGGCAGAGTCGGCTTGCAGGGTGAGCGGGATGCAGATATCGTCATGTGAGTACATTCTGCAAAAGTGCTGCCTTTTGAAGAACGTACAGATGCTGGGAAAGCAGTGTGAGGTCCCCAGTGTAACATCTGTCGCCAAACAGTGCGATACGCTCTGCTCAGCTAGTCAAAGGCGGCCCCTTTCTCATGGGCCGGAGCCCCTACCTGGCAACGTGCAAAGCCCACCGGGTTGGCCCCGAGCTACCGTGACATCAGGTACTTCGTATGCACATCGGCCTCAGAGGGGTGAGGCTTGGGCAAGTGCCAGGGAGTTTGGTACGGGCCCTCTGGTGCCCCGCCCCACACCCTCCCTGAGTCTCCCCGGCCGCCCGTGCCTCCAGCTGATGCTGCAGTAATCACCTGGGCCCAGGTGGACCTGACCACACCTGACCTCACTCCTCCACTTTCCACCTCGGGGATTCCCAGCTGCCTCTTTGTGCGGGAAACCCGCTCAGCTGTTCAGCTGTTCAGCAGACCTGGACGCGCAAGCACGCCAACGCGCCGGGGGCAGCCCTGACCAATGACAGGCAGCAGCCGGGCAGTGACTACTTCCCTCTTCTGCCCTTCAGGTAGACAGTTCTGGGGGCTATTTCTAAATGACTCCTCAGGGGGTCCTCAGCAGCCCATGGTCCACAGTGGTGGCTGCCTTGCTTTCCCTCATTCCCTGTCACCCACTCCCTGGGATCAATCCCCAGATTAAACTACCTGCATGCAAACCTTCAATCTCTAGCTCTTCTTTCTTGGAGGAACCCAAGCCAAGACAGCTGCTCTCCTGCCCTCTCCCCACCAGCTGTCAGGGGCAGTGGGGCTTTCAGTGGCACGTGTGGCAGTTCTCTGGCCAAAAACAAGACAGTTTCTGCTCCCTCCTCCCCCCAGCCGGAACCCAGACAGCTGGATGGAATGAACATCTCTGTCACGCAGGAAGGGCTCTTAGCCAATGCCTTTCAAACGGGTTAACAGTGGAGCTCTTCTGCAAACAAAATCCCATGCACATAGTGGGCCTTTGGTGTTTGGTCCTTTTTCTTAAAGAACTTGGCTTACCTCTTGGAAAATGCCTTGTGCCAATTTGTGAGGTCTTGGCTGGAAAGACTCTTAAGTGACCCCTGCCCACTTTGGAATTCCAAGAGGTGACGTCTTTCCTTCCTGTCTCAGGGGCAAGCTCAGTCAACTGAATGCCTTCTTCCTGGAGTTGATCTGGAACAAGAAATCTAAGGCAGGGGCACTGGTTGGGAGGTGGGCTTCATGATGGTGGTAAACCCACCGAGGCAGCCTTTCAGAACTCTCTCAGTATCCTTCCCCTGACCCCAAGCCTGGTCCTCCGGCCTCTTATTGAATCTTTAAATAACTGTCCCTCCTTTTAATACATTTCCTTTCTCTTTGGCTAGGAGAGTCAGTTTTCTGATGCTTGCAGTCAATAACGCTTACAGATACTCACCAAATTCCAATATTTAAAGTGGATAAAAGTGGAGATTCTCCGTTGAAATGGAGGAGGGTGGGCAAGGGCGCCTCCCTCCCACACCTGCTCACGGTGACTTCTTTGTTTTCTCCAAAGGGCCACTGGAGCCTGAAAGAGCTCTATTTCAAAACCCTCCATCTCATCCCATCCTTTTGGTACAAATGAGGAAAGCAAGGGAAGAGAAGTTCACTGACTTGCCAGGGTCCTGGTGCTGCTTAGGGATGGTCGGAAACTCAGGCCCCCTTTCCCCCAGGGCAACGGCCTTCCTACCACCGCATTGTGGTGGGCTCTCTACAATCTGAGAGACAAGTGGACAGCAGAATTAAGCTCAGGACCCGTGTAAAGATCAAGTGCATGACAGGGTCTTTCCTACACTTCTCCGAGGCCACAGTCAACAGCCACGCAGGACAGTCGTGGAAGGCTCCTTCAGGGCAGCAGTCTTGGTCCTCACCTCTGTTCTTCCTGTATGTTGATGAGAGCTGGTCCCTAATGACAGACATGCATTGCAAAGCAGTGTGCCAGCCTTTCCCAGGGCACAGCTCCCTGAATCCTCGTCCTACAAGATCCTCGACAACAAATGAGTCCTGTGATCCAATACCTCATTTCCTAGATGCCTCCGATGCACGTTCTTATTTTTTCACTTATTAATATGAAATGAGAGGTTGAGTAATGAAGTAGTTACGAGCATACACTTGGAAGTCTGACAAACTGGGTGTGATTATCAGCTCTGTCCCTTCCTAGCTGTGTGACCTCGGCCAAGTTACTTGAGCCTCAGCTTTCCCATCCATGAACTGGGAATGAAGTAAGAGATCCAACTGTGTTAGGTGAGGTTCTGCAAGAAGCAGATGCCAAGATGAGATGTGTATGAGGGAAACAGCTGTGAGAGAGTGTGGGGAGAAGCCAGAGGTGGCTGGAAATGCTGTGAAACCTCCATGCAGACTGAACGCCTACACAAAAAAAAAAAAAGAAAAGAAAAAAGAGAGGAAAGGAAGAAAAAGTCTTAGATTGCAGTGCCATTCTAAGAAAGTTTTGGCAAAGCTTTCAGGAGTTCTTGAGTCCAAGTCAACCATCAGGAATCGTGCGTCTCCCAGGAAGGGGCCTGCCTCTTACCTGCCACATGCTGGGTCACTTGCTGGGAACAGCCCATGGGAAGGGAGGTCTCTGCCCAAGATGGAAGTGGATTCAGAGCCCAGCAGCAGGGGCCCTCGGTCAATCCCACCCCCTGCAGTAAGAGAAGCACATTCTCAGGCCCTTCTGGGCTCCATACCAACCTCAAAAGGTAGGAGGAAGTGTGTCAGTTTACATGAAAGCTCTTAAAATAGTACCTGGCATATAGTGAGAACTCAGTATGTGTTGCCTTAAAACAAATAAACAGGGTTATGAAATCAGGTTGCTTCCTCATATCCATTTGTACAACCGATGTGATGTTAGCCTTTTTGGTTCTGAATCCTAGAGAGCTGTTATTAAACTGCTGATCCATCTTACAGTCGGCACATATTGGAATCCAAGAAATACATTCAGAAAGTTTTGCAAACTGTACACCCCCTTGGAGACTTGCAAATGGCACACTAAGGATTTTTAAAAGTTCTGCAGTACTACAGCCCTATTTTACTTTGTTCAATTCTCTTTCCCAAACTTCTTCGCCCAGAGATCTGGGGTTTGCATGCACTTCCAAGAAATTCCTTTGCTCTTTAGTTAGAGAAATTGGTTTCTGTTGCTTGCACTCAAATCCCGGTTGAGACAGATACGAACTCAAAATATCAAAGAGGTGAGAGTGGAAGTGCCCTGGATGAACAAGAGATGAGAAGGGACTAGAATTCCATGGAATACATTTTGGCAAATGCTGTGCTTTGCAAATGCTGATGGCTGCTGTTTCAGGAGGTTCTCAGGAATGAGGAAGCGGGAATGTGTCCTGCTGCAAACAGGCCATCCCACCCCTCCCTGCAACTTTCCCCACAAGGTCCCTGGAGGATGCAACTGGAAAAGCCTCCGTCTAAGCCAGTCCCTCAGGTTAGCTCGACCAGCCTCACTCACTCAGCAGAGAACCTTCTCCCTCCTGGCTCCAGAGAGGTATAAGAGCACCACGGAGGGACTTCCCTGGTGGTCCAGCGATTAAGACTCCGCACTTCAAATACAGGGGGCGAGGGTTCGATCCCTGGTCAGGGAACTAGGGTCCCACATGCCACGTGGTGTGGCCAAAAAATAAATAAATAAACAAAAAAATTGTAAAAGACACTAAGGAGCTCTAAAGATAAAGAAAATAAAATCAAAAGCACCATGGATAAGAGTCTCTGGGCCCTGTGATCAGAGGCTGACAGCCATGAACCAGTTCAACAGGAACATTTTCCTCATTCCTCATTTACCGTTGGTTTACTGTCTGCCCTGTGCCAGGTACCACGCTCACAAGTGGGGATTCGGAGATGTCAGAGGCGGCCTTCGGGGCTGGGTGGGACACCTTTTACACCTTTTTGTCCTGTCCAGACACCTGGACACCTGAAGCGAGAGGGCCTCGCTTTAGCTGCACTGGGGGGTCTGCTTTCTGTGGGGCTTCACTGCGGCGTCTGTCACGGGGCCCCAGGCACACGTTTAAATGCAAACCCCAGGAGCAACCTCAGCTAACACAGGAACAAACACCCCCCTGTGTTGTGTCCTGAGTGCACCGTGCTGAGGTGCTCTCTACTGCCCCCAGAGGTCACATCCCCACAGCAGGGGCCTCTCCATGCGTTCCGGCCCACCTGTCTTCCCTGCTCGACTCCCCACGAGCCCCCCACCCCCCTTTCCCAAGAATCACTTCGTCAGAATAAACCATCTTCACACAAGCTCTTATCCTCTGCTTTTTTAGGGGAACCCAAAGTACGACTTTTTTTTTTTAATAACAATAGTGCTTTGCATTTGTAGCAATTAAAATAGCACGGACTTCTGTGAATTCACTTGACCCTCAGAGCAGCCGAGAATGATATACAAGCCAGACAGCAACCTCATTTTAGAGAAGAGAAAGACTGGAGCTCAGAGAGATCAGCTGACTTTCCAAACGTCACACAGTTAGGAAAACAGTGAGCATCAGGGCTCCCCAATCTCAGCCTGAGCTGCTGTCACCGGAGGCACCAGTTCAGGGCCTGGGGCCTCAACCCAGACCCAAAGGTGGACCTTTCAAATTCCCTTGGGCTGAGTTTTGAGGAATACTTATGAATTGGCTGGCTGGATGAAAAATGGGACGGTCAGAGGGTGGGGACAGAACTTCTGACAGAGGAAATAGCAGAAGCAGAAACCCAGAAGTTGGAGGCATTCATCACGGTTTCTTCTGGAAACCGTAGGAAACATGGTTTGGCAGAAACATAGCGTCAAGGAGGCACGTGGGGCATTGGTGAGAAGTAAAGCAAAAACTCACACAGGGCCTGTGGAGTAAGCGGCTTGATTACTGGCCGAGAAACACTAGGAGGGCATGGAGGGCGCAGTGCAGACAGGAGGTGGCGCTTGCCCGAGACAACTTCAGGTTTACGGGCTCTGCCCGAAGTCACCTGGCTGATATGCAGAGCCTCGCCACCTGGCAGCCAGGGTGGGCTTGTTTCCCCAAGGGCTCAGGACTCCAGTCCTGAGTGACAGCCCATTACACTGTTCTTGACTGTCTAAAAGAACTCGTTCTTTTTTTCTTGGGAAGAGGCGCATCTTGAATCTCTAATGACTAACTCATCAAGACTAGAAAATGAGGGGCTAGAAAGGAAAGCAGGGCCCTTAGGTAAAGTCAGAGTCAGCAATCCGTGAACAGGGTACCACACCCCCCTCGGCATCATCTCCAAGCTGTGGTCACTTCTGTAGAGAAAGGCTGAGAGCAGCTCTCTGCTCAGCCAGTTCAATTACTGACAACCTCAGTAATTGGTTGTCTGGTCTACACGAGGTATAGAGAACCATGTTTAATAAGTAATCTTCCCCACACAGACTGCCTAGCAGAAGTCTCTCAGCAGGCAGGCTCCACCTTCCTTGCTGGTGGAAGCGTAAACAAGTGGGAACTCTCAAGAGAGAAGTTTGGTGGTAGGCATGAGAACCTTAATAATGCTCAGAGCTTTTATTGCTGCAATTCCCTTTCTAGGAATTTGTCCTAAGGAAACAGCCAGACAGATACAGAGGGATGCTTGTTCCAGCCTCGTTTATATTAGGAGAAAATTAAAATCAACCTTAATGTCCAGCAATTGAGGCTGGAGTAAATTATAGGCATTGTCCCCTCAATAGAAAATGATGCAGCCTTTAAACAAGTAGGAAGTATGTGTAGACTGACGGCAAAAACAGCCACAGTTGTTCTCCTTTATACGTCCCTTGGCAACATGACTCTCCAGCAACTCTCATCAAGGGATGGAGTCTGTTTTGTACCCTCCTGGGCACCACGCAACTCACTCTGGTCGACAGAATACAAAGTGACAGTGCACCTGTTCTGAGCTTAGGTTTTAGGAGACCTTCAGCTCTCCTCCCCTCTCTCTCTTTCTCCCTCTCTCTCTCATTCTCGGCCTCCCTCCCTTCCCCTCTCTCTCTGTTGGGCAAGCAGCCATCATGGGACCTACGGAAGCACGTGCATCCTTTGGCAACTTGTCAGCCCACCAGTGTACCTGGTGGGAAGGGAACAGGGTCTTTGCCTGCAGCATGAGAAGGGTGCATGCAGCCCATCATCCTACTTTGGCTATCACAAGGGACCCATAGCACTGGGACACTGGAGACGCTGATCTTGCTGCGTTTCTTCTGTCTGTGAGTAAAGCATTGTTCCAACCAGTTCCTTGTGTGTTGAGTCCTCCTCGGCAACTCCTAAACTCTAGAAGATGCAGGGAACCATGTCTGCAGGCTCCTACTTCTGGCAGTTGACTTGTTACGATCTTTGCCATCCTCCACAGCGTGGGAGTCCTCACCTGGGACTGGTAGCTGCATCTCCCCGCTTCACGCTCTCTTTCCATCTCTCGCTCTCAGAATCCTGCCACCGCCATGCGCACGTGCCCAGGCTAGCCTGTTGGAGCCTGAGAGACCACGTGGTGGGGGGAGAGCCTAGCTGCCTCAGCTGAAGCCATCCTAGACCAGCCTCTAAGCAGGTGACCCTCAAACACAAGAAGGGGTCTGACCAAGATCAGGAAGGCCACCCGCCAGCCACAGCTGATGGCAGACACATCAGCAAGCCCAGTCAAGCCCTGAAGAACCGTCCAGTTGACCTGAGGACTTGTAAGCAACAGTAAGTACTTATTCTTTGAATCCAGCAGTCCTTAAAGTGAGGTCCAGGGCAGGGGTACTTCAAGGGGGTCTCTGAGATCCTATGAGAGGGTCTACAAGGTCAAAACTCTTTTTGTGATACCAGGAAGATGTTATTTGCCCTTTCACTCTCGTTCTCTTGTGAGTATACAGAGGACTTTTCCAGAGGCTCCATGACGTGTGACGATGTCATCGCTTTGACAGCAAGTGGGATATAAGCTTATGTATTCTTGATTTCAAAATGTTCTCGGTTTTAATTTCCAATACAGTAAGTATGGATCGATATAGCTGACGTAAACGAAAGCTCTTTGAGGTCTTTAATGATTTCAAACGTGTAAAAAGGTCCTAAGACCAAAAGACTTTGAGAACCACTGTGTTAAACCACTGGGCTTGGGGTTAAGTTGTTACACAGCAGCAGGTATCTGACACAACGTAGGTGCACGTGACTGACCAGGAAAGAGGTTTATACTATAGCGCCTTTTTCACGCAATTGTAAGATACCGCACAAGGCGCACTTTTGTTTACACACAAAAGCGCTTTCGTTTTGTACACAGTTATACGCCTATCCAAAATGTTAACAGTCATCATCTCTACAGGATGGGATGATGGGTCATTGGGGTAGAGTTTTTCCCTCTTTTTTATACGTACCTATGCTTCCTAACGTTTTGCAAGCAGTTTCATGCTTATAAAAGAAAACATAGCTTTAAAACAAAGAAAAGAGTCTTTAGAAAGAAAAGAGAGCATCCTCTCTTTCTCTGTTGCCATGATCACGCCTACGGGAAGGTTTTAGTGGGAGGGCACCAGAGAGATTAAGTGGTCGTTCTCTGTATGCCTTCTCACGCCCACCCAGGGAAATTCAGCCAAGAACCTGGAGTTTCCACTGCCTCGACTTCTGGGGGCAGTTATATCAGATTTCTCTCATTGCCCTCTTTTCCAATAAAAAATGCCCAGCGGGAGGACCCCTCTCGAGACGCCCCCAAAAGAGAAGTGAGCACGAGCCATTTCATGTTCCTGTGCTCAGAGCCCCTAGAAGCTGACTGCATGCCAGCAGCGGTTGCCTAGGGAACACCAGTGACATCAAGGAGACAGGAGGACACAATAAATAACTTCAGCAACTATTTGCATTTGGCAGACGTAGCCGGGGGCAGGGCCCTGCGTGCCTCCCTGTGGAAAAGCCAGGGGAACCCCAGAAAGAATGGGAGCCAGCCAGCAGAGGCAGGAATAGGGAGGCTGGCATATGAGGGAGGCAGGGGAGTTCTGAACTCTTCTATAGTCCCTCCCCCAAAGCCTGCGGGAGCCAGAGATCAGGAGCCGCCTGCGTGATCTAGAAGGGGTCCCAAGGCTTTGTGCTTTCTGGGTGGTTTGACCACAGGCCAGGAAACCCCAGAGAGGGGCAGCCTCTTCTAGGGACTGACCCCTCCCACACACAGCCCTGCAGCCCCCAGGGTCCTGGTTCTCCCCCCACCGCCCTGGAAGGCAAGTGAGAGGATGGGCTGTGAGGCCGTGGGCTCTGCTTTGCTGAGGTGCTTAATTGGCATCCTTTTCACCCGACAGGTGAAAAGTCAGGGCGGGCGAGGGGACGTCAGCTCTCTTGTCAAGCTGGCTCCCTCTCTGATCTGTCTCCTCTCATTAGGGCTGAGCCAGTCCCAAGGAGCCCCGAAGAAAAGGAGGCAAATGAGCCAGGCGCTCCCGCCATGGCCTGGAAATTGCAACTGCTGTGACTGAGCCATGCAGGGCACCTAGACCCCGGGGCGTCCCACTCTCTGGGTGGGATGGAGACACAGGCCCAGAAGACAGGCCAAGAGGGGCCCAGCCCGAGCCTGGCTTGTCTCACTGCCCCCCTTGCAAAAG